>NW_015505326.1:126954-147962 GCF_001515645.1 Sinocyclocheilus grahami | reverse complement strand
CATGCCATTGGGTTAGTTCACCCAAACTTGAAATTTATGTGATAATTTACTCAAACATGACTTTTATTTTTGGAACACAAATAAAGAAATTTTCAGTGAAATCCAATATAAATTTCTGTCTATTTACCCAAAACATTAGACAGTTGATCATATAGCAATCATGTCTCTTCCAAAGATTTGAGCCGCTTTTCCACCGTCAGGCCAAACCATTTTTGTTGCTTAACCATTCCATTTTGTGCTGATCCGGCCCAAGCCGATACGGATACGGTTTATTTTTTCACTGTTGGGCTGTTAACAGAGCTCTTTGGAATGCAACATAAATGTATCAGTCGTTACCTTAGTAATGCAAGAGTTAGAATACGGTCCTAGATGTAAATAGCACATGTTATGAAAGATTAAATATTTATTTTAATTTTACTATTAACTTGTTTACTTCGCTCAAATAGCAGGCTTGGCCAGCTACAGAGAAACTGTTGGCTAAGCAAAAGACAAATGACAATCCTGAGCAGCGTCGTCACTCGAGGCATTCTACGTGCTGTAGAATGTCCGGCTAATAATTCCAGATCAAGAATGGTTTGTGATCAGACTTTGCCTAACCAAGTTCAAGTGGAAATATAACTGAAACGGCTCCTTACCATTCATTGAACAGTTTGGCCCAAAAGTAGATTACACTGCTCCATTCATACGGATTTATTTTATGGTTTCTTGGGTGTCAGAGTTTTGGGGTTATTCATCTTGAAGATGCACACTTTTTTATGGGATGGAATGACAGGACGGAGATTAAGTGGCATAATTTTCATTTTTTGTTGAACTAGGTATATAATCAACATTAATCTTTATAAAAATATCTCAGTAATTTACCAGCAAATACACATATGATGTGCTTCTTTAAGGTGTAGCTATGAGAACTTACAAAGCGGGTTAGTTGAAGAAGTATCTGGGTGATCATGAAGTAAAACAGGTAGGCCTCAGATGGGTGTGCACTGCTGTCAAATCTGGGTTCTAGAAGTAAAAAACAGGTTTAAGACATTCAAAAATTACAGTACAAATATGTTTGTCAAAGTGTCAATAAAGAAGTCAATGACATGGTTTATTTTAAATATCATTATTAAATATAATAAAAAATATTGAAAACGTTTAAGGTAGCAACATACATTTTTAGGGGTTGTAGGGTGTGAAGTGTTTTCTTAGATCTGTGAAAAAAATCAAAGAAATACAGTGGTTACATGTATACTTCATCCGCAAGACATTATTTTAATATTGTAAATAAAGTGTAGCACATGATTGAGTCAAAAACTGCTCTACTGCTGTAAAAGAGATTAAAAATGAAATACCTTACCTTCAGTGTACTGAGGTATGGTGTTCACCAGACTGCTGTTCAGAGAAGACAGCTGCCACAAGCACTTGTCCTAAATATGACAAATAATTCTTCAGTTAAAGGCAAGCTCCACTATTGTTGTGAATTGTAGATTACAGACACATTCATTCCTTGATATTTGCATACTTTACAAGAAAGAAAGAAAAGTTCTATACACATCTACTTGAGGCCTCAGTCATAAAAGCAATCGGAAAGCAGCATTTCCTCTGTATTACAGTAGTAAGTGTTTCAACACAGCAAAGCAATAATTACTGCAAGACAAAGAGCTCATTCAGTTTAAACCTGAAATGTGTGATCACGTGATGACTATGATTGTGATGTATTAAAAATATTGACAATAACATGATTAACTTAAATAACTTAAGTGGCCAAAGCCTCTAACACTAAATTATAGTGTTAACACTGCAAAAGATTACAGTAAACAATTAATTATCAGTGGCACATAAAGATTGACTTTAAAACCTACTGTGAGCTCATCTTGAGGACTCTTGACATGTTCTTGAATTGTACCTCTGAATTTTCATTTTTTAACTAGCTACACATTTTTTCAGTTTGAAAAGTTAAAACAAAGTCTTAAATTCGCCACAAGGTCTTTTTTTCTAACAGCAAAATAGCAAAGATCTTTGGTCAGTCAGTTAAAATTAGCAGCACACAGAAAGACACATTGACACAATTAATTAATTATATCCAAGTAAGGTAAACTATTGGATTTTACAGTGTTGTCAACATAGACCACATAATCAAAATTACACATGAAATGCATTTTTACTTAAAGGCACAATATGTAATTTTCACCGCTGAAGGGCGCATATTCAAAATAAACAAAGTGACAAAGGCGTAGTTTGATGACGCCGTGACTGTGTGGGGAGTCATGGGAGTTGTTGTCTTCATCCCCACAGCCAAAGCAATCCGACGGGACTATTGGCAGAAATCATGTTCATGGATGAGCTAATTATTTGTTAACAGTGGTGTATAAAGTACCTGAAAGCCATACTCAAGTAAAAGCACAGATATCTTACCAGAAAATGACTTTGGTAGAAGTTGAAGTCCCCGTTTAGAATATTACTTGAGTAAAAGTCTTAAAGTATGTGATATTTATTGTACTTAAGTATGAAAAGTTTTTTTTTTTTTTTATCTTAAACGTACTTAAGTATTGAAAGTAAAAGTACAAGTAAATGCAAAATGGAAAAGAAGCAAATCAATATATTTATAAAAAAAAGGTTCATACACAGCTTGAGTAGCAAGACTGTGTTCAGTAAGTTTAATGCTTTCTTCCATTTTGTATTTTTTGGTAAGAATAAGAAGCACTTCATCCGGTACTTAGTGTCTTTGATTCCAACATAACAAAACATTTCTAGAATCTGCTTCAGAAATAGCATTTAGATGTATTTACAAAGTTTAATGTATCTCAGAGGGGACATCGACGCATTTAAACTCCAGTGACAGATGCATAAATAGGCCTAATGTTTTGTTTTTAACATATAACGTTGAATACTGATATTTGAAATAATATAAAACATGAAAGAATAGTAGAAATGTGAAATTAAAACCGCCAGTAGGTGACAGCAAGTGACTGTTAATGAGTGAGTCATTGAGATTCAACTGATTCATTCATACACAGAGAAACAAAGCATTTAACTGTGTTAATGAGTGAATCACTGAATCATTTATTCAACCGATTTGTTCAAAAAGCTGATTACTTCAGTAAGTAAAAACGGTCCCTTGCTCAGAGACGCAAAACAGTGCTGTGATCTTTGTTTGGAACTATTTCTGTTGTTGATCAAAATTGAGCAAAAACAGGCAATATTATGTCTAAAATGTAAGTCACTTATTGCTTTACTGAACTTGTATAAAATGATTATTAAATGTGTTCATGCTGATATCTGCAGAAAAGCGGTACTCTTTGTGTGATATACAGTGGGTACGGAAAGTATTCAGACCCCCTTAAATTTTTCACTCTTTGTTATATTGCAGCCATTTGCTAAATTCATTTAAGTTGATTTTTTTTCCTCATTAATGTACACACAGCACCCCATATTGACAGAAAAACACAGAATTGTTGACATTTTTGCAGATTTATTAAAAAAGAAAAACTGAAATATCACATGGTCCTAAGTATTCAGACCCTTTGCTGTGACACTCATATATTTAACTCAGGTGCTGTCCATTTCTTCTGATCATCCTTGAGATGGTTCCACACCTTCATTTGAGTCCAGCTGTGTGTGATTATACTGATTGGACTTGATTAGCAAAGCCACACACCTGTCTATATAAGACATTACCGCTCACAGTGCATGTCAGAGCAAATGAGAATTAATAAATCAACGTGCATGCACTCTCTGTGTGTGATTTGGTGATATATACTCGATAATGTCAGATCGCACATCATTACAACAACACTTACCATATTATCGCAGACGATGCTGTATATTGCACACCCCAGCCTCGACTTGGAAAATGAAATCATCCACGGTTGTGCGCGCACTTGTTTGCACATGAGCAAAGGTGTTTTTAGGATTCTAACTTGAAGATGCCAGACCACTGATTCATCAATCCTGCTTTCCTGCAGTCTGTGTTCTTCTGACTTCTGACTATTTTGTAGTAAGTAACGAATATGCTCCAGGGAAATTTATTGGAGTAAAAGTATACATTTTAATTAGGAAATGTAGTGGAGTAAAAGTAAAAGTTGGCTGAAATATAAAAACTCAAGTAAAGTACAGATACTCCCAAAAAATACTTAAGTACTGTAACGAAGTATTATTACTTCGTTACATTACACCACTGTTTGTTAACGTAGTAGAATGAAGCAGGGTGAGGCTGAAAGCTGGCGAAGCGAAACAAGGCTACTGAACGAGCGCGACACACGACTCGAAAGCAGCGGAGCTTTTATTATGCCACAGTTGACCGCTTCCGCTTACAGTGGAAGTAAGCAGCGCTGTTTTATCATACTAGATACATTTGAAAGTTCTGTTGTTATGCTACTCTGTGCAGTCGTCACAGGTCTAATAAAACGCACAACATATTAAAGCGTCTTTGGTGTTTCCATGTTTCCAAATCGAGAGGTTATGACATCATTGGCAGGCGACACAATGACACTATGGACACGGTCCCTGTGTCACTAGTTAAAATTGCTAATTTCTCTGGATTTAAACATTCTTCGAAACATTCGGGATAATGTAAGTACACAAGTCAGCAAAATATATAACACTTTTCTAGTGGTTTTTGGATATTTTAATAAAAAAATCTTACATATTGTGCCTTTAATTCTCTTAATAAAAAAAAGTGTTACTGAATCTTTCTTTGATTAATATATGGTTAATATATTTAATTTATAATTAAATTTACTCCTATAATCATTTTAATTTATTGTTAATCAGAATAATTTATTTTTTTATTTATATTATAAATTTTTATTGTTACATTAAATAGAATATTCTTCATAATTATAGATAATGGCGTAGATATGTGGACTTTGCCTTGTATTAAATTCAAATGATGTGCAGTCACAGGTCTGCATATACTGTATATCTGCATATATTGTGACTCATCCAGTCAGAAATCATGTTTGGAAGTGTTGTTTTATAATTAAACCTTTGGATTGTCTGTATGCTTTGATGATTTACAGATTAAAATTAGAGCACTTTAAGACACACAGAACCAGTCTGTTAAACAGTTTCTTATGGGCAGGTTAGCCCCTTCTGCAACAATTGTTACAGTAAATTCAAAATATTTCACTAAATCCTCAAACATTGTTTTCACTTAATAAATAATGAGCAGAACTGATGTTTATCCATCAGAGATTTCCATGGAGGAACAGCTGTTTCAAATCAGTTTGCAGAACTACATCTGTTGACTGAAATTGATTCACCAGTATTTAATATTGTTTTAGTAACACTGACTGAACGTGAGCCATATGCTATTAGATTATTATGAAATAACCCACTTCTAAAAAACGACAGGTATTACCTTAAATATAATTGGTAATTAGTTAACTTGCAGTAAAACGCTTAATTGAGGTCCTCAGTAATGAGATAATAGAGACATACAAATGAGAGGTCTCTAAACAGTGCTGACCTGAAAAGAGTTGCTATTAAAGTATGCCATTTGTAAAACAAGACTGACACAGGTGTAACATGATTTTTTGTTTGGCTAAAACCTATAGTGCAACATTGTACATCAACATGATAGTGCAAATGTACATTTACATTTCGTCACCTTGGAATTATAAGGTTCTATCTGCAATTTTTGTCGAAGTTGAGTTATTCACATTATTATTCTGTGTAGGGCTAGCCGATATGGGCAACAATTCGTATCTCTGTATTTTTTTGGCCGATTTGTGATATACTGTATATATCTCTGTATTTTTGTTTTTGTATTTGAATTTTTAAAAAATCTGTATTTAATATACACTGAACAAAATTATATACACCTACAACCTGATCAACTCTATGCGAAGGAGATGTGAGGCACATGGTGGTCACACTAGATACTGACTGGTTTTTGGAACCCCCCCCGGACCCCCCAATACAGTAAAACTGCACATTTTAGAATGGCCTTTTATTGTGACCAGCCTAAGGCACACCTGTGCAATAATCATGCTGTCTAATCAGCATCTTGATATGTCACACCTGTGAGGTGGATGGATTATCTCGGCAAAGGAGAAGTGCTCACTAACACAGATTTATACAGATTTGTGAACAATATTTGAGAGAAATAGGCCTTTTGTGTACATAGAAAAAGCCTTAGATCTTTGAGTTCAGCTCATGAAAAATGGGGGCAAAAACAAAAGTGTTGCGTTTATAATTTTGTTCAGTGTATATATATATTTCACTTACATCCCAATGTTGTCCAACAAAACAATACATATTAAGGGCTATGAAAACAAATAAAGTGAATGTAATCATGTAAGCCTTTATATACACATATAATATTATTATGTGCAAAAAAGGGTTAAAATCACATTTCATTCTAACATTGTAACATTGCAATCTAAAAACAAAAATAACGCTTTTAAAGCAGAAGTTAAATTCACTAAACTAAAAATTAAAATAAATGAGAACAAAAGCACAGAGTTGTGTTAGGCTATTTTGATTACCCCATTACAGTCACTTTACAGTAAGTGCTGCCATAAAAATAGACTTACTTGTAGGTTTAAAATTCTACATGTCACATTTATTGTTCAACTACAAATATTTCAGTGAAATATATATTTTAGTCAGAATTATTGTGCTCCTATTTAATTGAGCTCTGTTTGGCACGCATGCGGTGCTCGTTTACTGAAATCTGTGAAGTTTAGCGGGGAATCCCAAAGCAGAAGGCTCATGCACTTCTGACAGAAAAATGAAAATATTCCCATGGCTTTCTAACATTTACAGATGGAGAATATACCTGTGAAATGTAAGTTATGCATTCAGGTAGACAGCACATCTCAAACACATTAAATGGGTCATATGATGTTGCTAAAAATAACATTATTTTGTGTATTTAGTGTAATGAAATGTGTTTATGCGGTTTAAGGTTAAAAAACACATTATTTTCCACATACTGTACATTATTGTTTCTCCTCTATGACCTGCCTTTCTGAAACGCATCGATTTTTACAAAGCTCATCAGTCTGAAAGGCAAGGTGTGCTCTGATTGGCCAGCTATCCAGTGTGTTGTGATTGGCCGAATACCTCAAGCGTGTGATGGAAATGTTATGCCCCTTACCATGTGATGCCCTGTCCAACCGGAGCGACGAGTCAAAAACATTAAAACCCATTATAAATGAGGCATTTGTTGCATCCAGTGGGGACATAATTACGGATTATAATGACTTATACTGTCTTTTTACGAGTTGCGTTGCATCGTGCCACATAAACATAAAACCATGTCTGCATTTGTGATCGGAGAAATGACAAACAACAAGTGCTACTCTACACTGCTCAAAACTCATTTTTCTATCGTCAGTGGCAAATTCTTTAAATGTAAAAACGTACTTACAGTCTGTGAGTCAGAACAGCCGGCATTGTAGTCTACTCTACCAGGATCAGGAAACAGTCCTCCATAAAATGTGCTGGACACATCTGAATATTTGTGTTGAACTGTTCTGTAACAGTGTTTTAAATACAACTTAACCACTGATTTCTAGTCGTGTCCTCTTTTGGAAGGCCAAACAAAGTAGTTTCGCTTTCACAATGAAACAAACAGCGGGCTAGAGTGAGCGAAGGCCGGTGGCCTAGAGTGAGTGGAGGCCGGCTTGAGTGAGCGGCGGCGGGTGGGCTTGAGTGAGCAGAGGCGGGCGGCCTTGAGAACGGCACGACCAGCGGATTCGACGAAGGAGAGTCCGGCGGGCTTGCGGCAACCACATGTGACAACCCCGGGCTGGACTCGCTTCGCCCACTGTTAAAGCCGATCCGGCAATCCACAGCACAAAGTTGATGTATTTCCTCAGCGACCAGCACGAATCAGCTCTAGGCATGTCGAAGCTGATATCGTCCTCTTTTGGAAGGCCAAAAAAAGTAGTTTCACTTTCACAACGAAACACACAGCTACTTCACGACATGGCGGCGGCGGCAACAACAATACTACAGCGAGAATAAAAGTTACGCCTTCTTTCTTTGCGTGAACATTTGGGCAGCGTTATGCAAATCTTCCCACATCGTGACGTAGACATGTGGGGGCATGTTAGAACGAGCCGTTTTAGGTAGACGTGGTTGACTCTTAACTTTTATAAAGAATATCTCTTTGGATTTGAGACTTTAGTCTTTGCAATTTTACAGATCTTCTTTATGCACCAAGAGATTGTAACACTCCAAAAAGAAATTAAACATTTAAATCGCATCAATCACATATGACCCCTTTACACAGCGTGAGTAGCCTAGTGTCTCTGTCAGCGGCTTACACAGCTTTTCTGTCATAGCATCTGACGCTGCCGAGCCGCTTAAATTATGCGAAACGAAACTATAAACTATGTATTACCACTTTGTAAAGGCCTTAATATGAAGCTTGTCACATGTTTAGAACAAAATGGATTATGCACTTTCTCCACAGCAGCTCAGTCTGTGTCCTCCGCTATATTTTCAGATGCGCTCGTATCAAATTACTGTATATCGATATAAACGGTATTGACTTGTATCAAATCGCTTATAAAGAAAATATCGATATTTCGTGCAAACTCGATATACCACCCAGCCCTAATTCTTTTTTACATTATATGATGTTTTCTTTCTTTTTTTGGGGGGTGGGGGACTTTTGAAATAATCTTGTTCCCCCATATCCCATATCACTATATGGAATGCAAAAAACTTTGAAGCTTAATATCTTGAAACTGCTCAGAATGCAGATAGAACCTTATAATTCCAAGGTGACGATTTGTTGACTTTCTATAGATAATATTCCTTATCATTAAGTTGTAATGGCGTGCAGGTGTAATATGATCTTATTGAAACTGCATCCGTTATCATATTCATGTTCAGCAAACAAGGTGGATTAAGGAGGCAAGAACAGATTTTCCTACCTGCAACAGTTTGGGGTTTTCTTAAATACGCTATTTATTGTAACTTCAGTGATATGCTCTGAAAATTCAGTGATATGCTCTGAAAATAAAAAACTTTATTTTAGGGTCTCTTAACTAGTTGCTTATTAGCATGCATATTATTAGAAGCTTTCAGGTTTTATTGCATTTTTTTTTTTACTTTTTCCCTCATAATTTAATTCTTACAACATTATCTTTCCTCTCACATGCCCCTACAAGTGTCTCCACGTTTGCAGAGATGTTTCTACCTGCCCTCTCTTACACAATGTGTGACCTTTTGCAACATCCAGTAGCTTTTTTATTTTACAATATCTTCTACATGTTGAGGGTTTAAATGGTAGAAATAGAACATCTTCAGTCCAGTCTTAAAACTGAAGCTTGATTGAGTATCATATTGTAGATGTAGTCAATATCATTTGTATACTATGTCTTAGTAATCTAATCATTATTTGTGTGGGTATCCTGACCAGCCTGACACAGCAACAATTGTCCATGCAACACAATGAGTTTGGGTTGAGGATATCTGTGTTTTCTGAACAATGGTGGACAGGGAGTGTTTGAATAGAATTCAAATTATATCATTATTGCAAAAAGGCCAACGAAAAAAGTGGCAGAGAAATTAAACTTCACCTTTTGTGCAGACACCTTGTGTTATGTAGTTTGTCAATTTGACCCTACTGAATTTGAGTTGTCGGGAATACTTAACCCTTTCTTTCTGATCATGAACATGCAAAGTTTCAATATTCTAATTGTCACGGTTGCACTACTGAGTGGAGTGCAGAGCAAGGAACGGAGGGAGATGAGGAGAACATCAATCCAGAGAAGTTTAATAACATTAAGGAAACACGGAAAACTCACGTAGCACATGTAGACATGAACAATACCTGACACTGAACTAAAAACAGGGAACACTATTTAAACACATGACAAGACGAGGGGATGACGACACACCTGGGATCAATGGAAATAAACAGGGAACACCTGGAATTAAGTCAACATAATCAGGACAGGAACAGGAATCTAACCAAATATGGGCATAAACACTGGGACACAGGGAGCACATGGGGAACAAAACACAAGACAAGCCTAACACTAATGAGTTGTGGAATGTGTGTACAAAATGTATATTATAATTATGAAAGTTGTGATATATTATAATTGCAATATAAGTTAGAATAAAAATGTTACAATTGTGTTTATAACATTTTCAGTAAGTGAAAAAAGTTTTTAAAATGTTGCAAAGTTCATTAAACTGTATTTAAAAATGTATTTATTATATATTTTGCAATGTGTGAGATCTGTTAAAGGTTTACTGTTTTACCTGTTTTTTTAATAATAACAACAATTATTATTACTATTATTATATAGTTTCGATTTGAGCTGTTGCCTGTCACAAAGCAAGGCCAGACACAACAGGTTAGTGCAAAACAGGATGGTTTATTGACTGGATAAGTGGATGACTGGAAGAGGTGAGTTCAAGGCAGGTGACTGTCAACACAGTGAATGGTTCCAGGGTGCTTATCTGAGTTCTGATGGAGAGGATCGTAAGCCGGTTACATCGGAGATCGTGGAGCCGTTACCATGGAGTCGTTGGAGGGTCGTGGGAGGAACAGCAGGTAATTCGTTCAAGGATAATTTGGCAGAGAGAGAGTCCAGAGTAGTTCGTAGGAGTGAATGGTAGACCGGACAGTGAGTGACTGTGATGTGTGTGTATTTGTAGTGTGGCTTGATTGGTGACAGCAGATGCGGGTGATTAGAACTCAGGTGACTGTGATCGGGTGATTATCCTGGCTGGTGACTGCAGTGACTGTGATGAATCCCTGACATTACCCCCCCCCTCCAGGGGCGACTCCTGACGCCCTCAAGCGACATCGAGTAGTCGGAAGAAGGCTCTCCACACGCGGGAGATAAACTGCGGTCCCTTGTCGGAGACGACATCCTCGGGGACTCCAAAGTTTCGAAATACGTGGGTGAATACGTTTTCTGCAGTGTCAAGAGCGGTGGGAAGTCCTTTGAGGGGGATTAGTTTACAGGCTTTAGAAAACCAATCTACTACGACCAAGATGCAGGTATACCCATCTGAGTTGGGCCCAGTACATTGTGCACTGAGCCCAGAAGGGATTGTCGCTGGGAAGTGGGCACATACGTTTTCCCTTCTGGGCCTCCCGGCAGAGCAGGTTCCGTGAGAGTGGCGACCCGAATGTCCTCGTCGATGTTCCATTGTATGGGGCTTACAATCATGGCTGGAGGGAGAATGGATTCAGGATCGGAAGGAGTGTCTGGAGAGTGCATGCGTGAGAGGGCATCGGCTTTATTGTTACGATTTCCGGGACGATAGGTGATGGTGAACTGAAATCTGGTGAAGAACAATGCTCAGCGGGCTTGGCGAGGGTTAAGTCTCTTGGCTTCTCTAAGGTACTGAATATTTTTGTGGTCGGTAATCACGGTGAATGGGTGGTTAGCTCCCTCCAGCCAGTGCCGCCACTCCTCCAGGGCGAGTTTGATAGCCAGCAACTCCCGGTTGCCAACGTCGTAATTCTGCTCCGCTGGGGTCAGTTTCTTAAAATAGTATGCGCAAGGCTGGAGGTGAGGAGGCTCACCTTACAGTCGGGACAGCACGGCCCCAGTGCCGGTGGTGGAGGCGTCCACTTCCACTATAAATGGAATGTCTGGATCAGGATGATGAAGGATGGGGCCGTGCTGAAGTCTCTTCGGAGCTTTGTGAGAGCTTCGTGGGCGCTGGTGGTCCAGGACAGGGACTTGGGTTTTCCTCTGAGCATGGAAGTCAAAGGAGCAGTGTGGGAATTGAAATCCTTGGTGAATCGGCCAGACACAACAGGTTAGTGCAAAACAGGATGGTTTATTGACTGGATAAGTGGATGACTGGAAGAGGTGAGTTCAAGGCAGGTGACTGTCAACACAGTGAATGGTTCCAGGGTGCTTATCTGAGTTCTGATGGAGATGATCGTAAGCCAGTTACATCGGAGATCGTGGAGCCATTACCACGGAGTCGTTGGATGATCGTGGGAGGAACAGCAGGTAATTCGTTCAAGGAGAATTTGGCAGAGAGAGAGTCCAGAGTAGTTCGTAGGAGTGAACGGTAGACCGGACAGTGAGTGACTGTGATGTGCGTGTATTTGTAGTGTGGCTTGATTGGTGACAGCAGGTGCAGGTGATTAGAACTCAGGTGACTGTGATCGGGTGATTATCCTGGCTGGTGACTGCAGTGACTGTGATGAATCCCTGACATTGCCCTGCTATAGGCTATTGACTGTGCTAATTAGAAGGCAGCCACAGCGACTGTAGACTATTTAAACTGCTTGGCCACTGGAATAACTTGGAAGAAGAGATTAGTCAACAGAAGAGATGGACTGCAGCATGTGAGTGTTTTGCGTAATACATGTTATAGATCTGTTGTTTAAATTATTACTTGCTGCTAGGAAGGAATATTTTGTTTTCTACCTATTTCTATTTTCGTTGGAGTTTGTATTTTTGATTGCACTTACTGATAATTCTAATAATTGCCCTCGGCTAAGAAGGAGCCTGTGTTATTTGCATTGTATATTGCATGGCAATAAACCTATAGGACGCAGTGTTTCGTTCCCTACTTAGGGAACCATGGTTACATACGTAACCTGAGACGTTCCCTTTCATGGGAACTTCGAACTGCGTTCTCTAGGGGTCGCTATGGGGAACGGTATACCCACGCCACCATGCTGAGGGGAGTGCTTGCCAGAAACCATGGCGAGCACCAAGTACCAACTCTACCATATTGCCATGGGAGTTGCCCCTGGGACTTTAGACGGCTGTAAGTGACATTATTCCCTACGGCCAAAGGCCTAGGCTACATACCCATAAAAAAAAAAAAACAGGCCCGGGGTAGAGTTCAAGGTTTGGAATCAGGATAGATTCCTTTAAGGGAATACGACCAAGAGCCTAGAATCATACTAAGTCTTGGCCTGTCACACAGGGGCTACCGCATGCTCTGTATATGCTGAAGGAACCGTCTCAACAGACCCCTAGTAGCAACACCCTGTTAAAGTAGGTATCCAGAGGATACATCTCATTTCAATCAGATGCATGGATCTCAGGCTACCTGGCGGACATCTCGGCATGGATGAAAGAACGTCACCTACAGCTCAACCTGGCAAAGACTGAGCTAGGTTCTTCTACAATTACTCCATCAACTTCGGTCAGAAATCTTGGTGTAATCTTTGATGATCAGCTGACCTTCAAAGACCCCATTGCAAAGACTGCTTGATCTTGCAGGTTTGCATTGCACAACATCAGAAAGATCAGGCCCTTTCTAATGGAGCATGCTGCACAACTTCTTATCCAGGCCCTCTTATCTGGCTGGACTTCCATCAAGCACAATCAAACCTCTACAAATGATTTAGAATGCAGCGGCACGACTGGTCTTCAACGAGCCCATGTTACACCTCTCTTTATCTCCTTGCACTGGCTACCGGTTGAGGCTCGCGTCAAGTTCAAGACATTGATGCCTGCATATAGAACAGCCACAGGATCAGCACCCTCCTACTTCCACTCACTACTATGAATCTACATCCCCTCCAGTAGTCTGAGATCAGCTAGTGAGCGACGCCTTGTGGTACCATCACAGAGAGGCTCAATCACTTTCCAGAACATTCTCGTTCACCATTCCTGGCTGGTGGAATGATCTTCCCACCCCTATCCGGAATGCTAAATCCCTGACTATTTTCAAGCGACAGCTGAAAACTCATCTCTTTCAACGCTACTTGACTTCAACCTAAATAAAAAATAAAAAAAGAACCTGTCTTTCTCTTTATTTATTCCTTCCCTTTCTAGCTTGTACTTGTTTGAACAATGCCTAACACTTGGTATTACAAGCACTTCCTGTGTCTGTTTGCCTCTTTAAGAAGAATCGCTTTATGTATTCCCCAATTGTAAGTCGCTTTGGATAAAAGCGTCTGCAAAATGACTAAATGTAAATGTAGTATTATTATTATTTCAAACAACAAAGTATTTTCTATTTCTTTAATCTAAAAGGAAAAGTTACATCCACAAATGAATACTCTGTAAGGTAGATCATGATGTGCATTACAAATTTATGTTGTTCAGCTTCCAATATTAGGAAAATGCACAGATGGATCCATCCCTCATATAGAAAGACATGCTCTACTGCCTGTCATAGATGAGGTTATTAGTCACCTACAGCTCAACCTGGCAAAGACTGAGCTTCTTGTCTTCCCTGCCACTCCAACTCTACAGTATGATTTCTCCATCCAGCTAGGTTCTTCTACAATTACCCCATCAACTTCGGTCAGAAATGTTGGTGTGACCTTTGATAACCAGCTGACCTTCAAAGAACACATTGCAAAGACCGCTTGATCTAGCAGGTTTGTATTGCACAACATCAGAAAGATCAGGCCCTTTCTAATGGAGCATGCTGCACAACTTCTTATCCAGGCCCTCTTATCTGGCTGGACTTCCATCAAGCACAATCAAACCTCTACAAATGATTTAGAATGCAGCGGCACGACTGGTCTTCAACGAGCCCATGTTACACCTCTCTTTATCTCCTTGCACTGGCTACCGGTTGAGGCTCGCGTCAAGTTCAAGACATTGATGCCTGCATATAGAACAGCCACAGGATCAGCACCCTCCTACTTCCACTCACTACTATGAATCTACATCCCCTCCAGTAGTCTGAGATCAGCTAGTGAGCGACGCCTTGTGGTACCATCACAGAGAGGCTCAATCACTTTCCAGAACATTCTCGTTCACCATTCCTGGCTGGTGGAATGATCTTCCCACCCCTATCCGGAATGCTAAATCCCTGACTATTTTCAAGCGACAGCTGAAAACTCATCTCTTTCAACGCTACTTGACTTCAACCTAAATAAAAAATAAAAAAATTAAAAAATAACCTGTCTTTCTCTTTATTTATTCCTTCCCTTTCTAGCTTGTACTTGTTTGAACAATGCCTAACACTTGGTATTACAAGCACTTCCTGTGTCTGTTTGCCTCTTTAAGAAGAATCGCTTTATGTATTCCCCAATTGTAAGTCGCTTTGGATAAAAGCGTCTGCAAAATGACTAAATGTAAATGTAGTATTATTATTATTTCAAACAACAAAGTATTTTCTATTTCTTTAATCTAAAAGGAAAAGTTACATCCACAAATGAATACTCTGTAAGGTAGATCATGATGTGCATTACAAATTTATGTTGTTCAGCTTCCAATATTAGGAAAATGCACAGATGGATCCATCCCTCATATAGAAAGACATGCTCTACTGCCTGTCATAGATGAGGTTATTAGTCCTTAGCAGAAACACACTCACACAATCACTCACTTACACACACTTCTCATAATCAACATTGACGATGATGGGATAAAGCATTTATTAACACAGGCCTGAATGAGGACGATGCGCAATATTATTTATCACCAGGGTTCATTGTGATGTGTATGCTGGATAGTGTGGAAATCTCTTATCGCGTGCAACGTTTTAGGCTCAGATTATTGTATGTATTAAAATAAATAAATGAAACAATTATTCAGAATTATTTAATATCTCATCAGTTACACTTTATTTCGATAGTCAGTTTTAGACATTTTACTAGCTATAGACTTAGTAGGGTTGTGTGGTAGACAACTGGAAAAACAATCTGGTATATATTTTTCAAATGGTAAAATTTTATTGCTTAATATGTAGCTGTTCTGAATTTTACCGCTATGCGGCAATGTTACCAAAACTGATATGAAACTGTCAAATGTGACAACAGCGGAACAATTTGGATCAAACAGTTAAACTCACTCACTCTACATGATAATTGTGCTGGTGATATAAAATAAGACAATAGGTGACTGTTGATATACAGTTAATGCTCCCATGTGTATCTATGTTTGCGCTGTGATGAGTATCAAATGTTTCTATTTACAATGTGTTTTTTGCAGCATTGAGCATTGTAGTCAATTGCGGACATTTCTATTGAGCATGTGAATGCAATGACCAATCAGATGTGCTTAGGCTGGTCTGAATCCACTCAACAGTACTGAAAACGCTGAAGTTTGTTTAGAGCAAGCTCACAGAGTTCAGCCGCAGCACGCTCCTGAATCCCTTCATTATAAAAAGCAATGCAATGTAAATAAGAGATTCATTGTGCAGTGTTGTCAGCTTCCTTCATTGTATCGGGAGTTTTCGCTCAGTCAGTGAGGTGGTGGCACTGAGCTTCAGTGATTATGATGGCAGCACTCTTTGCAGGCTTTTTGTCTAACATATATTTGTCATGCTGCTAACTGGATTGGCAACCTTTTTTTTAAATGGTGGATTGAATGCAAAACATGCAAAATGGACAAAAACGATGCAAATTATTAGATCTTCCACTTGTTCCATGCAATATGTTGTGTTATTTTTATTGGAAAGTTGCACTTTTAGTGTAATTCAATTATAGTTCAATAATAAAATAAAACACAACTAAAAAAATATTGTACTGAGCATGGAGCACTGAGAAGTGCTGTTTATGTTGTTTATATGTTTATGCTTGAAAACAAGAAACATTTATTATGGCAAAGTTTCATGCAGTACTCTTAATAAAACTGTTTTTAATTCAGTTATCCTTTGAGGCTGCTTGTCACCTATGGTATCAGTTTACTATTGATACTGTGCTATTAAATTCTGGTCTCATACTGAAGTCAAAATTGTGGTATTGAGCCATGCCTAGTACTTATGTATGTGCAAAGTTATTTATAGTCTGTATTTATAATCAGTGGGCTATCGAAATAAAGTCTTGCCATATCATATTTTATGTTCCACAAAAGACAGAAGTGTTTTAAAACATTGCATTGAGAAAGAAAAGGCATTTTCACCTTTAGTCTGAAGCTGATTGTGTGATTTTGTACCGTACCTAATGGAGAAATCAAAACTGTAACAGTTTATTAACAATTTATCATGACAGAATTTGATGTGCATCGAAGATTTGCTAACGCAACTTGGCTGCAATGTGAACAATCTTTGAAATGCCTCTGGTGTTTCATTTCTCTTTTCTTGTTTGCGTAGTTTTTCCGTTTCCATGCTAGTGGACTTCTCTTCTGATAGTTAAAGTCAAAGAAAGCTTTTCTCTTGGTATAGCAGTGAGTTCTGTGGATACTGTTGCCAACCTCTTTGGCAAGTCGGTGCAGAGTTATTTGGGCTATTTTTTTCCACATGGTTGCAGTGGATAACCTTTCAAGGGGGCGGGTGTAGGCAACCTCTCCTGCACACCTTTGCACACACTTACATTGAAACATTACAGTTTATTTTAAGAGATTTATGTTTTTACTGCCACTCGATGTAACTGTTAAAGCTGAAGGCTACAATGTTGCACCCTCACATATCCATGAAAATGTGAGTTAAAGCTTTACTTTGGACATCTCTCTACAGATGATTCTTGAAACTTTTAGCAATTTACCAAGTCGTGTGTGAAAAACGTTTCCTTGTACAAGGAACAAAAAAGGGGGTGTTAACTGATTAAACATTTTAATTAAATTAATTACATAATATGCAAATACAGTACCAATAATTACCCTTTAGTAATTGTGTTTGGTGAGGCAGCTGTAAACTTGTCAAAACATGAAGGTGGTACTTTTCGCTTGAATCGCTCTAACGTTAGTACAATTCCTTATTACTGAATTTACATAGGTCACAGGGCATAATTAATTCTGTTTTTGTCTTATCATATTTTCATTATTTTCTATTTTTAGAATTAATCACACTATATTAGCATAGATAAAATAATAAAGCTGTTTTTTAATTCACCCCGAAAAAAAAATAAATAAAAAATTCATCATTTACTCGCCCTCTTGTTGTTTCAAACACATAAGACTTCCCATTCATGTTCGGTATACAAATGAAGTATTTTTAATATTCTCTCACCATTTTTGTCCACGCATTGAAAACCCAAGCAACCAAAATATTCACAAACTAAAAAATACAAAGACATTGTAAAAGTAATCCATGAGATACGTGAGATGGGTGAGCTTCCGTATTAATCCATATTTGATGTGCTCTATGTTTGTGTGTGGATCAGTGTTTACAAATGAATAAAAGCCTAAATCATATTGATCACAAAAAGCAATTATGTCTCTTCAGAAGACTTCCATTGTCTTCATGAACCTTTTGATGCATTAAAGTTTTGGTTGCATGGACTTTCAATGGACAGACTAAATGATGAAAGAATTAAAACCAGTTAAACTCTGCGGACCCGGATACGGGTCCAAAATCGCATTAAAAATGTGTATGCTTCATTTACATAGCCTTCCTTATATGGTATCAGCCCATATATGGGTTCATTTGAAAGCTTGGAGTGTCTTCTTTACAAAGTATACCATTCCTTTTGGTTTTTATATTCATAAAGCAGTAAAATTAAGCATAGAAATGTATTCGTCCCACACGAATTTCCGCCTAACCATTGCGAATAATTTTTACGAAGAATGTGTATTTTATATATTTTTCACAAAAAAGTCAAGTCATATATCACAAAGCTCTCATTCTCAGGAATTTGACGATGTAGATTATTTAATTGTGTGACAATCACAGATCGAATAATATTCAATAGAATCGCGATGTAAAATTGTCACCTCTGAGCGAATTTACATTTATACTCATAGCACTGCTTCAGTCAGCCACAAATATCTATATACTCTATATTATCTTTTAGATTAGGATCTCTTCTTTCAAACAAGACCTTTTTCACATTTCTGCGTGCTTCCATCGGTGAGATATAGCATTTTGTCCAGGTTGCGAAATAGACGCGCGTCTGGCAAACAGGCGCTCTCCATATCATTAGCGCGCACAGCTAGTGCGTCTGATGTTATAGAGATCTGTGTTCGCTTGTGGACTGCAATTGATCAGATTACATGTCTCTCAACTCGGCGGCCATTTCAGAGCAGTGAAATTTGACACCTCCGTCACTAGAGGGGGCAGAGGGGGGTCTTCACATCTGGGAATTTACCGCTGGGCGTTTTGGTCTCTTTAGTTTTTGGAATGTTTTGAAGGCGCGTTTCCATCACGGAAAGGTTACTGCACATGCGGCTCGGATAATATCAATCTATGATAATCATATTACAAGTTATATATGGTGAAGAACGTTCAGCGGCGCCGTGGAGAGGAATGAACACGCGTCTGGTAAGGCTTTATGAGCGTGTTTGCGTGTTTTTGATATTTGAAACATTGTTTTGAAACATGATAGCACAGCTAGCAATCTGATACACTGTTTATTGACAAAAGTACAGTACATTATGCATGTCAGTGAATATACAGTAAATATACATGGATTATTACAGCGCTGTGTGGATGAACTGATATGTGTTTGTTTGACACTCTGAATGCTACAGATAGTTGCCGAATAGCAAATTAGCTCCGCTCTGGTCCAGGGAGGCAATGGTGTTGCATTGAGATGCTCTGGATACAGGAGTGAGTCAACTGATGAGGTGAGAGGATGCTGTGAATCAGTATCCCAATACATAATGCATATAAATGGAATGATATAAAGCTGGAGGACATGGATTCTATTTTAGATTGTAATAAACCAGATATATTTTATAATGTATACAGTCTTGTGCATCCTGAAATAATTACACATTGTAGAATACACAATATGTGAAATTTGGTCCAATTCGCTTGTGCCATTTTGTATATTACTACTTAGAAAAACATAATTCAATTAAAGTGCTTATGGCACAGAGTAAAATAGGATTTTGGGGTTAATGTGTTTTATAAAGCCTGTTTTTGCAAGGGAAACTCACAATGACACATTTAGATGCAGAAATAGACAATTTGACTCGCTTCACATATAATGTAATAACTCCTGTTTAGAAGCTGTTATTTGAAAGATTCTTTTTTCTGGTACTTTTTGGCATCTAGTTGCATCAAACAAAGTAAATTGCAGAGAGCTGGACCTAATAGAACCTGAATTACAGAATTTCAAAAAAATAATTTGTTTTAAAACTCCAAAAGCGCCAATGTTTTTTTTGTGTTTATTGTAATATTTGAAAAATATATAATGTTATTTATAAAGAATTACACTCATATTTCGTAGTTCAAAGGGTTTTCTTTACAATGAAACCATTTTTTTTCATTTCCTCCATTGTATGTGTGTAGGGTAAACATTTGAATTTGAGTATGTCAAATTTAGGCGAAAATATCAAAAAACGCCCTGAGCTTAAGTGGTTTTAAACATCTTAATTTGTGTTCTGAAGATGAAAGAAAGCCTAATAAGTTTGAAACAACACGAGGGTGAGTAAATAGTGACCGGATTTTCATTTTGAGTAGACTAGGAGTTTCAAGGAAAACAAGGAATTTCATGGGTGTATTGACTCCAGTTCTGTCGGTTTGTGAAAATCCCTCTGTGATGTAAAAAGAACAACAGAATCTGTGTTTCAAAGTGGCTGTTCATAGGCTTTATACATTATTGTCCCATATCAAAAGGGGTGCTGGTGGTAAATTGTCTGTCCTCATCTATTGAATTGTAAACTTGTGGCAGAATGATCTAAATGAAAGGGACATACAATGTCCCTATGAAACAACATACAGAACTACCACATTTTGCTATAAGTTTGATTGCATCATATAATAATTGCTGTTAATATTATTCATCGTCTGTTTTATTACGTCTTATATTGATTTTTCCGTACTGCTGGTTCGTCTGGTCAGAGGAGAACTGGCCCCCCGACTGAGCCTGGTTTCTCCCAAGGTTTTTTCTCCATTCTGTCACCGATGGAGTTTTGGTTCCTCGCCGCTGTCGCCTCTGGCTTGCTTAGTTGGGGACACTTAATTTCCAGCGTTATCGTTGACATGATTGCAAAGATATTATTTAAACTGAGCTGGATGTTGACATCACTGAATTCAATGATGAACTGTCTTTAACTGAAAAATGAGTGTTTACTATTGTAATTTTGCATTATTGACACTATTTTCCTAATTAATACTGTTCAGTTGCTTTGTCACAATCTGTATTGTTAAAAGCGCTATATAAATAAAGGTGACTTGACTTGACTCTTTGGCCAAGCATTCAAATAACGCATATCATAATCTTGTACTGCAGTTATATCTAATCAAATGCACATTAATATTCTTTAGTTTGGGTTAAA
>NW_015505326.1:112834-124157 GCF_001515645.1 Sinocyclocheilus grahami | reverse complement strand
GCTGTGTGGATGAACTGATATGTGTTTGTTTGACGCTCTGAATGTTAGGTATAGCTGCCGGCTAGCAAATTAGCTCCGCTCTGGACCAGGGATGATGCAATGTTGTCATGGAGATGCTCTGGATACAGGAGTGAGTCAACTGATGAGGTGAGAGGATGCTGTGAATCAGTATCCCAATACAGAATGCATATAAATGGAACGATATAAAGCTGGAGGATATGGATTCTATTTTAGATTGTAATAAACCAGATATATTTTATAATGTATACAGTCTTGTGCATCCTGAAATAATTACACATTGTAGAATACACAATATGTGAAATTTGGTCCAATTCGCTTGTGCCATTTTGTATATTACTACTTAGAAAAACATAATTCAATTAAAGTGCTTATGGCACAGAGTAAAATAGGATTTTGGGGTTAATGTGTTTTATAAAGCCTGTTTTTGCAAGGGAAACTCACAATGACACATTTAGATGCAGAAATAGACAATTTGACTCGCTTCACATATAATGTAATAACTCCTGTTTAGAAGCTGTTATTTGAAAGATTCTTTTTTTCTGGTACTTTTTGGCATCTAGTGGCATCAAACAAAGTAAATTGCAGAGAGCTGGACCTAATAGAACCTGAATTACAGAATTTCAAAAAAATAATTTGTTTTAAAACTCCAAAAGCGCCAATGGTTTTTTGTGTTTATTGTAATATTTGAAAAATATATAATGTTATTTATAAAGAATTACACTCATATTTCGTAGTTCAAAGGGTTTTCTTTACAATGAAACCATTTTTTTTCATTTCCTCCATTGTATGTGTGTAGGGTAAACATTTGAATTTGAGTATGTCAAATTTAGGCGAAAATATCAAAAAACGCCCTGAGCTTAAGTGGTTTTAAACATCTTAATTTGTGTTCTGGAGATGAAAGAAAGCCTAATAAGTTTGAAACAACACAAGGGTGAGTAAATAGTGACCGGATTTTCATTTTGAGTAGACTAGGAGTTTCAAGGAAAACAAGGAATTTCATGGGTGTATTGACTCCAGTTCTGTCGGTTTGTGAAAATCCCTCTGTGATGTAAAAAGAACAACAGAATCTGTGTTTCAAAGTGGCTGTTCATAGGCTTTATACATTATTGTCCCATATCAAAAGGGGTGCTGGTGGTAAATTGTCTGTCCTCATCTATTGAATTGTAAACTTGTGGCAGAATGATCTAAATGAAAGGGACATACAATGTCCCTATGAAACAACATACAGAACTACCACATTTTGCTATAAGTTTGATTGCATCATATAATAATTGCTGTTAATATTATTCATCGTCTGTTTTATTACGTCTTATATTGATTTTTCCGTACTGCTGGTTCGTCTGGTCAGAGGAGAACTGGCCCCCCGACTGAGCCTGGTTTCTCCCAAGGTTTTTTCTCCATTCTGTCACCGATGGAGTTTTGGTTCCTTGCCGCTGTCGCCTCTGGCTTGCTTAGTTGGGGACACTTCATTTCCAGCGTTATCGTTGACATAATTGCAAAGATATTATTTAAACTGAACTGGATGTTGACATCACTGAATTCAATGAAAAATTTGTGTTTACTATTATCATTTTGCATTATTGACACTATTTTCCTAATTAATGCTGTTCAGTTGCTTTGTCACAATCTGTATTGTTAAAAGCGCTATATAAATAAAGGTGACTTGACTTGACTTGACAATCAATGAGGGCGAAATCAAGTGGATCAGTTCAGGCAGTACAAGCTCAATTTAGCAAAGCTACGATATTCACTCTGAAAACACATTGAAACAATTAAAAGGAAGGAAGATGCTGATTAAATGTACAGAATATTGACAAGACCACTCCAAAGACCCAACTACTCAACAACCGCCAGTAAAAAGAGAACTAGAAGCGAACTCGAAAGAATAGACTTTGGATACAATTGTGTTTCTCTTTTTAGCATACCGAGGAGAATAGATCCAGGATAAAGTTCTGCAAAGTTGTTTGCCTGTGTGGAAACTGTTTGAGCGACAATTTACCTCAGGAATGACGCCTCTGCGCAGGCTGTGGGTGTTTGGCTTGTGCGAGGAAGACAATAAGCTGACAATAAGCCAAACAGATTTTATAAATGTGGAATTTGAAAAGCGGCTTAACTCGGTGACAGGAAGTTGGGAATGGAAAAAAAACAAAACAAACAATAACAACTGCATATTCAACTGTATAAAGAGCCATTTCTTCTAAGAAAGACCTTATCTGAAGTTCAGCTTTTGCTCTGTGTTTTGCTCACTGAAGAATATAGCTTATTACCTATACCCTCAGCTGTGTGATGAGAGTATGCATAAATTGTATTGTGACAGGCTAATTTTCTTGAGTCTCATGAAATTTTGTGAAGGCATTTTAACAACCCTCAGACATAAAATATTTACTTGAAGTAAATATTGCTCCCTCCTAGATTTTATGTCAATATTTCATTCATTTAATGACACATGCAAAAATGTAGGCATTTATATTGTGATTATTTTGTATTGCTGCTACTGGGACATCTAGACACAAAAACATAGACTAATGATGGAAATAAATTAATTTTAATGTTGTTCACCTTTGGGTTAATTTTTTACAAGAAACTTACAAAGTTACAATTCATATTCATTTTTTTTTTCACTTTTAAACATTCCAACCCTCAAGCTTTAATTTTAGCAGAATATTGGTAAAATGTTGTAAAAGTCTATCCACTAAAACGTTGGACAACAAACAAATGTGAATGTAAATCAAGTGATCCCAGCACACTGTTAAACTCAACACTTCCAGAGATAGAGTTCATGAGAAACCAAAGCGCTAATTTAGACTTTGTGGATTTCATGGGCCCCGATTCCTTATTACCACTTTTGGTGGAGAGAGAAAAAAAAAAAGCACATTCAGAAATTTTAAAGCATTCGACAGTATGCCACTTTACTAATAGGCATACAAGCTGAGGATGCATCCATAGATGTTTTTGCATCAATCTCACACAAAACAGACCTTAAACATGGCTCTAAATTTTAATAGATATATTTATCATCCCAAACACTCTGTTTGCCTCATCTCCCGTGAGACATAACACACAGAGGTCAGCGTAAATATGCAGGGGTTAGAAAAATGCAACCTCTGTCCCCTTTCACAGAGCAAACACAGACAGAACAACTCCATACCACCAGCAAGATTATACTGACCTTCAGTCCTCTCAGTGTTATTCCTCTTCTCTCCATATCTCCTGCCATTTCCTGGGAAGGCTGAACGTCGTACAATTACTGTCACTCAGAGCATAATATAGCAAGAGTTGCTGGCTTACTTGGCTCTGCGACAGACACAGGAGGTGGTATGAAAGGGGAAGCTCTCTGCGATGCAGTGTGCATATCTTAATAACTATTGGGATTTCCATACACAGACCGGGGAGACAATTAGTTGAATACCAAGCAAGGCACTTTCCCAAAAATGAAGTGTCAGAGTGTTTTGTTACAAGCGATCCAGTTTTATTCAAAATAAAATGGTTGGTGACGTATTATCTTGGTGAAACTTGTGGTTTGTAAGTGTCCTTACTAAATACAAGTACTGTGACAGTACCGTGGGACAAGGATGTATCAGATAATAATACTATAGTACTTTTTTATACTGAGTGTTTATCATATTCACATTGCTCTACCATAGTGTTAACCTGTTATTCTGTGAGGTATAGAAAAAAAATCGTAATCAAGACCACAAAATAAACAATTTCTTTCGGTTTAAATTATTCAGCTAATATGTTATTCAAGTGCCAACCAACAGTTAAAAAAAGAAGAAAAATAACAAATAAATAGACCTAAATAAATATTTTATTTGTATTTATTTGTTTTAAATAAAAATGTAAATAATTTTAAGATGTACTCTCTAAGTTGCCTTATTTTTCTGCAGCTCATTCAGAATTCATTCAAGTCATGACTCATGCATTTCTCTTCATTTCTTTTTAACGGATTCGGTATATAGTTTTCCATGCAGTCCAACTTGTCTGGGGGAGTTTTATCTCACAGCTGTAGATCCACGCCATTGATTTATGAATTGTGGACAAAAGTAATGTGGTTATCACAAGGCGTGTGCGATGGAAATTATAGCACATCTGCAAGCTTTCTAAAGAATTCAAAATATTTAAAGCACATAAAAAGTAGGTGATTAATAATGATTCATTCTACGAATAATGATTATTCATATATAAGATGTCCTCCGATTTGCAAACTTGGCCAGTAATGTTGACCAACTTGCTTAAGAAGAACACCTTCACCGTAAATTTATCCGACATCATGATGATATTTTTTTTTTAACGTTTGGTTTCTTTCAAAAAAGCTGAGAACAGTGTACTACCAGAGCCAATTTTTTAACTCCTGGTGCCCCTATCTATTTTGCTCTAATCTAAGAATGCCCAGGGAAGACACTTTACTTTCTCTTTCTCTATCACTGTCGTTTCACTCACTCTCTTTCGTTCACACTAATGTTGATGGACAACACAAACACCTCTTTCCCCCTGCAGCAGCGAGATGGCTATTAGCATTCCTTCTGGTGAGGGTCATTAATTTTGCTTGCTTTGGCACAGACAAACTCCTCTCCTCCATCATGTGGAGGACACTTCACTGATATATCAGCCCAAATTGAGTGATAAAGGTAGAACTTTGCCATCAGCACACACTGATGTCATTCATCGTTATAGAATGAACATATGAGGTCAGGCGTTCAAATCAAATTCAGCAAAAGTTAAAAAGAAAGTGACAGCAGACTACAAACAGTTTATGGCAAGTGGCTTTTGGAGTAATTTAACTCCTGGTTCTCAACTGATGGGCCATGGGGTCTGTTCATATATATATATATATATATATATATGAAGAGTTTGGTTCCAAAACGCAATGTGGCAAGATGAAAACCACTATTTTCTGTTTCAAACTTTCACATAGCATTTTTTGGTTATAATAACATTAAAAATTCAAATCCAGATTTTGATTTTAAAAGATTTATTATAAAATGTTTTTTTTCCCAAATTGCAATAAATCCATGACACTTTTTTTTCTTCAAAAGGCAATAAATCCATTGAATCAATATAAAAGTTATTTTTTATATTGAAACTGTTGAAAATACACAACATAGTAAGTTGATCCACATATGACAGCCTCTGAACTTGGTCAATACTAATCTTATATGCAGGCACTGGACTAAAAATACATTCAATCAGTCATCGCTCCCAAAATGAATTCAACGGGTCATCTTGTTAATGCTATAAATGAATTCCAACAATAAAAGAAAATTGAATCATGAACAAGAACATGAACAACAATGTCACATTAAACCACAGAAATTCCAAAATGACGTTTCCCTTACATTCAACTTCCAAAAGTGCATTAATATTTGCCATGTTACATTCATTTAGTTGACTAGTGCTATAGCCTACGCTGTATTAACAAAAACATTAATGGCATTAATAAAAAGACTTACACTGACAAGCTACGCAATATCATGTTCATAATCAAATGTGACTCATCTGCGATTATGAACGCCATATAGCAGTGATCTATAGGCACTTTTCCATTACCCTTCAAATTGCGCAAATTTAAATTGCGAATTGAAAATACATAAAAGTTATTTTTTATATTGAAACTGTTGAAAATACACAACATAGTAAGTTGATCCACATATGACAGCCTCTGAACTTGGTCAATACTAATCTTATATGCAGGCACTGGACTAAAAATACATTCAATCAGTCATCGCTCCCAAAATGAATTCAACGGGTCATCTTGTTAATGCTATAAATGAATTCCAACAATAAAAGAAAATTGAATCATGAACAAGAACATGAACAACAATGTCACATTAAACCACAGAAATTCCAAAATGACGTTTCCCTTACATTCAACTTCCAAAAGTGCATTAATATTTGCCATGTTACATTCATTTAGTTGACTAGTGCTATAGCCTACGCTGTATTAACAAAAACATTAATGGCATTAATAAAAAGACTTACACTGACAAGCTACGCAATATCATGTTCATAATCAAATGTGACTCATCTGCGATTATGAACGCCATATAGCAGTGATCTATAGGCACTTTTCCATTACCCTTCAAATTGCGCAAATTTAAATTGCGAATTGAAAATACGCCTAATGGAAACGCGTAAATTTCACAAAAACGGCCATATATCGCCAAAAAGGCTCACAAGAGGTGGTTTTTCAGGCAATGCGAAAAAAGAATAATTCGCAAAACTGCAATGGAAACGGCTTTTTCGCATTTACAGGTCACATGGCATATGTAAAAAGTCATATGATCATTCTTCAATGTACTATAACCTCCAAGAAACACTTCATAAGTGGCCGCGCGCCAGTATAAGGGGCTTTCCCTACTATTAATGCTTAGACAATTTACACTGCACACGTCTGCGGTGCAGTGTGGCTCTGAAACGGCCACTGAAGCTGATTGCGGCCACTCAATGCTTGTGTTTATGTTTTTATACAGGCTATGGTTTATTCCAGCCGCGCCACGCACGTTTCTGAAGCGGCTCTCTTTGCTGCTTCTGTAAAGATACACGCATAAGCCTCCTTTCAATAAATATAGCTAAAATTCGTTGCCATGACTTATCGCGAGAGGTAAAAGGTTATGTTTAAGTCTCATAACATTGGTTAATGGAAACACCATCATTTCACAATACTTTATCGACATTTATAAAATACCGCCGAAGTTTTGCACAAATTTGTAATGGAAACGCGCCTTATGGCTCTGTTTAATAAATGGCGCTCCATCTGAAAGCATGTGATGGAGATTTACTATTAATCACAGAACCGGCTTTACTGACGATGCGCATGACAATCACATGCGATTTGTCGTGCAGCCCTAAGTTTGTTTGTTGATCACAAAGTACAAAATAGATGAGGAAAACTAGGAAGCCGGGTGTATTCAAAGTGCCACCATTATTGTCTAGAGTGCGTGGAATGGTGCGCTGTGATTGGTTGAGCGGATATATCGCATTCTGCAGAAAAGGGAGACTGGCATTTGTCGCAGTTTGGAAAAAAAGGGAGAAAACATGACAGAATAACTCGGCGGATATCGCATTTTGTGTAAAATTAAAAATTTACTTTTCAATACCGACCAGATACAATACTGATTTTGGCAGAAACTCAATTTTTTTTTAAATGGCGTTTATCGCGTTTTGGAACCAAACTCTTCATGTGTGTGTGTATGTATATGTATATATATATATATATATATATATATATATAGCAGTTTAAGCACATAATACATAGGCTTATTGTATTTAATTACAATAAATAAATTGTTTATTACATTACCAATTTAATTCTATTTGATCTGATTTTTGTTCCGATGGATTACATCCCATTCATTCATTCATTTATTTATTTATGAGACGTGTTTAGAGTTAGAGGTTTAAAATGTAACTACCTAAATATATTGACTGTATTTTACATTTTTAAAGTTGTGCATTTGCAAACTTTGTTTTCTTTGTTTTCAATGCTGTCTATACATCCATATTGTATGCTTGAACATGTATTCAAACATACAGAAATATGTGTAAAGGTTATGAATAAATACCAACAAATACTTACAAGATCAGGCAGAGAAAGCACTTCCCATTTCATTTGCTGTTGATTTCAAAGGCTGTGTGTTCCAATAAACACGTTATTTTGGTGTAAATGCAGATTTGTAGAGCATCTAGCCAGTTTAATCAGATACCAATGTGGGCAAGGAGTGACATGTTTGAAAACAAACGATTAACAGTGAACCATGAACAAACCATTGCAAGGTAATGCTGCAGACATTTAATACAAGTTCACTTGCAACAAGGATAAATATGGTTTATGCTGAATAATGCATTTTTCACTGTGAATTATTGGCTGAAGAGATGATTGAAACCACTGAAATTGAAAAGACATTTAGAAACCCACAAATAAACTAGTGCACTTTCCCATTCATATTACTGGATGCTGCATTAACAGTTTTGTTTATTCTTTGGCATTTGCAGGTCATAGCTTTGATTCTAAGGACATTGTGTTTACTTTCGTACGTACACTAGCTGTGTCTAGGGATGCACCGAATGTTCGGCAACCAAAATTATTCAGCCGAAAATAGCAAAAAAAAAGCTATTTCGGTGTTCGGCCATATAAGCGAAAAGACCGAATAAATTGTACCGAACAATGATATGATGCGATCAAATAGCAACCAGCGCAGAGTGAGAGGCACGCACTCTTTATTATGCAGCACACACATCAGCAGTGTGGAAGCATTTAAACTGTCGGTGAAAGACGCAAAAATCAAGCACCGACAGCGAGAGACTGTTTACTGCATCGCATGTCGTCAATGAGAAGAGGAAGGAGTGATTGTTGCAGGTTACTGTATGATGATTGAAATCGCGAAATGGCCTTAAACGATTAGTAAATAAACTGCAGAACGTTATGTTTTCTAATACACGCACGCAATTGCAAGTATTCTGACAGCCCTGCACAAACTTGCAGCAGATCTGCTTGTTAACCAGGGTTCAAATCTGCGCTGATACAGTCGTCAGTTGCTCAGTCACATTTTAATGAATTTTTACAAGGCATGTGACGATGCGATACGTACGACGTATTCTTCTCCTTCCGTTTTTTGGTGTTACATCCTGTGTGCATATCGCCACCTACATTTGCTGTTATGCAGTCATGGTTTTTTGATAAATTTATTCCTTGTTTTTGCTTTTCCTGTTCTTACACACGTATATACACAAATATTCCTACTTAAATTATTCTATCCCATTCCTTCTCCCCAGGCTCCACCTGCCGCTGCGTGTTCAGCTCCTCCAGACTAAATCCGTGGTCTCCTAAAGATCCAGAATAGAATAGAGCATCTGCATTCTATATTTAAATCCTTTCACTTAACCCAGTAGTATATATGTATTTTATTAATATCCTGTATCCTTCTCTATCTCTGTTAAACTCATATCCTAATAAGTATTCCAAATCCTTATTTACCGGCTTAATGTGTTTGTGTAGTATGTTAGACTAGTTTAAGTTTTTATGTAGTTAATAAAACCTTACTTGTATCACACTTGATGTGTTCATTGTTTACTCATAACCGGAGTCAATAATCATGCAGATTTACGTTACAAACTTATAGAGTTGTACAGTAAGAAAGTTATTTCCTTTAACCAGGAAATTAACGTTCTTAGAATTGACAAGACGGTTGACCCTGAGTGGTCAGCTAAATATCTACAGTGGATCTAAAATATGAATAGTTAATTATAACTAGTTATGGTTAATTATTCATATTTTCCATGAGCTGATTCGCTACACCATTCATAAATGTTAGTATTGTAATTTTACTGTTGTTCTGTAAAATAAAATAAAGTAAGACAATAATAATGATGATAATCATTACAACAGCTCTGTTTTAATACATTTATTATAACATTCACACATAGTGTTCAAATTAGGATCTGTAATATTTTCTAATGTTTTAAAAAGTCTCTTCTCAGCAAGGCTGCTTTTAATTGTACATAAAAAAAAAGAAAAAAAGACATGCCTGATTCAAGAAGAGGGTCTGATGGCCAAAATTATTATTTTACTAGCTTTGTTGGCAGTGTTGGGGAGTAACTAGTTACATGTAACGGAATTACGTAATTTAATTACAAAATGTTACTGTAATCTGTTACAGTTACTAAGAAAAAATGTGTAATTCAATTACAGTTACTTGTTAAGTGTTAAAGATTACAAAGGGGGTTACATCTGAATATTTTCACACATACATATTTGATTTATTTATTTAACAAATTGCATCGACTGCTCTAAAATGTGAGACACCAATGTTTCAGGAGTTTAGGACACAGAATAGGACAGATGCTTATGCAATAACGGTTTTATTTCCTGTTTGGGTTTATGTATATGCTTTATTTTTTTTTTTAAGATTAACAGTTTTTTTTCCCAAAAGCATTGCTAGATGCCAGTGTTACTTGTCATGGCTATGCAAATATTTTGATTTCAAAAAGCAAGTATATCTTATGATCATAAATCTGTGTTTAACTGCAGAAATATCTCAAAGTAAACATAGCTGCTAAAGTCTGATTTTGTGGTGGCTGTGCTTTAAATTAAATAATTATCTTAATTCAAGTGAAGAAGGATTTGGAAAGTCTGATACTAACTAGTGTTGAGTCCTACTGTAAAGTTAACCGTGACTTCTTTAAATGTTTGAAAATGAAAATAACGTTTGAAAACATTTGTTAAAAATTTAGAAAAGTAATCAAAAAGTATTCAAAAATGTTACATTAATAAAGTAATTTAAATAGTTACACTACTATTACATTGTAAATAGGATAACTTGTAATCTGTAACCTATTACATTTCCAAAGTAACCTTTCCAACACTGTTTCTTGGTATAGTGTACGGTGGCAGAGAAGTGCAAAGCAGATCACAATTCTGAAAACAAAATAACAAATTACAAATGCAAATGCAAGTCTAAAAAACAAAATAACAATTAAGAAAGCACAACAACAATTCAGAAAACATTATAACAATTCAGAAAACACAACGACAAATCAGACAAACCGAAAGAGGTAGGTATAGTTTGAGACAGCGCCATTGGTTTGGGATTACTCACCGTTGACTGGACGAGACATCTATCAATCACCATATACAGGAAGACCCAGCCGAAGAACAGCAGAGTCGTGGTAGAAAGTTCGGAGATGGTATTAAAGTAGCTCAGTTTAAATGTATTGTATGAACTGCCCTTAATATGGAATAAAAAATACGGGGTGTCTATTTACATTTAGTTAAAAGTGGCTGTCAAGCGTCAGCTCCAGTGGTGCAGATGGATAAGCGCATGTCCTTGGCTTTTTGACACGATTGACCTGGGTTCAATCCCGCCTTTTGCCAAACTTTTTTTTCCTCCCTTTTCAAATCTCGTATTAGCAATGGATTATATTTACACTAAGTGAAAATAGCAGTACTTTTAGCAATATGCTATTTACACTAAGTGCAAATACCTATTTACAATGTTAAAATAGCAGGATTTCTACTATCAAGTATACTACTTGTTGCAAATAGTGGCAATTATCTGCAAGACGGGATTGAACCCGGGTCGATCGCGTCAAAAAGCCAAGGGCAAACGCTTATCCATCTGCACCACTGGAGCTGATGTTTTATAGCCACTTTTAACTAAATGTAAATAGACACCCCGCATTTTTTATTCCATAGTAAGGGCAATTCATATAATACATTTAAACTGAGCTACTTTAATACCATCTCCGAACTTTCTACCACGACTCTGCTGTTCTTCGGCTGGTTCTTCCTGTATACGTTGATTGA
>NW_015505326.1:86506-112774 GCF_001515645.1 Sinocyclocheilus grahami | reverse complement strand
AAACTATACCTACCTCTTCCGGTTTGTCTGATTTGTCATTGTGTTTTCTGAATTGTTATTTTGTTTTTTAGACTTGCATTTGCGTTTGTAATTTGTTATTTTGTTTTCAGAATTGTGATCTGCTTTGCACTTCTCGGCCACCGTAATAGTGTCTGCTAGAATGTTAAAAATGTTCAGTGTTAAATATTTTTAAATTGTTGTTTTGTAATAGCTTTTTCTTCTTTGAAAAGCAAGACAAAACAGTAAAAAGCACATTTTGGCTTTTTAATTTATGCAATGGTGAAAAAAAATTGGCAAAATACATGGGGAAAAAAAACTCGAAAAACCATATTCGGCCTTCAGCCCAGTGTTTAATTTTGTTCGGTTTCGGCCATGTTCCCCTTTCAGCAATAAAACTGATACAGCGTGAATTAAAGGTGGGGGAAATCATGACTGGAGAGTTGGATACGTGGCTGCAGTTGTCAAAGAGCTGCAGTGAAAACACATTATGATGTCTCGTGGGACCAAACCCTCCACTGCCTCGCCTTTTTATAATAGCGAGAAGCTTGTTATTGCCTCTGTGGAGCCAGCCAAGTATTTTCATTTATTTATTTTTTAACATCCCCTTCCCCCCTCTGCTTCCCACAATCATCTCCACCGGCGTGATTCTGTGTGTGAGCATTATAGATGCTTCAGCACTATCTGTATATAGTCTTTGGTATTGCTTTGTGATAAAGTTTAAAAGTTCTGTCTTTTGGAAACAGTGGCACATTTTCTTTATTTTCTTTTTTTATGTGGATGCCAGGAAAACAATAGGTCACAATAGGTCATTCTAACGGATTCCCAGTGGCATAACTAAAGGAGATAAAATGAAACTAAGTGACTACACAGTACCCAAGCAAACCATTGGTTTGGGATTACTCACCGCTGACTGGACGAGACATCCGTCAATCAACATATACAGAGTGTCTATTTCCATTTAGTTAAAAGTGGCGCAGATGGATAAGTGCTTGCCCTTGGTTTTTTGACGTGATCAACACAGGTTCGATCTCACCTTTTGCCAAACTTTTTTTCCTCCCTTTTCAAATCTCGTATTAGCAATGGATTATATTTACACTAAGTGAAAATAGCAGTACTTTTAGCAATATGCTATTTACACTAAGTGCAAATACCTATTTACAATGTTAAAATAGCAGGATTTCTACTATCAAGTATACTACTTGTTGCAAATAGTGGCAATTATCTGCAAGACGGGATTGAACCCGGGTCGATCGCGTCAAAAAGCCAAGGGCAAACGCTTATCCATCTGCACCACTGGAGCTGATGTTTTATAGCCACTTTTAACTAAATGTAAATAGACACCCCGCATTTTTTATTCCATAGTAAGGGCAATTCATATAATACATTTAAACTGAGCTACTTTAATACCATCTCCGAACTTTCTACCATGACTCTGCTGTTCTTCGGCTGGTTCTTCCAGTATACGTTGATTGACAGATATCTCGTCCAGTCAGCGGTGAGTAATTCCAAACCAATGGTGCTGTCTCAAACTATACCTACCTCTTCCGGTTTGTCTGATTTGTCATTGTGTTTTCTGAATTGTTATTTTGTTTTTTAGACTTGCATTTGCGTTTGTAATTTGTTATTTTGTTTTCAGAATTGTGATCTGCTTTGCACTTCTCGGCCACCGTAATAGTGTCTGCTAGAATGTTAAAAATGTTCAGTGTTAAATATTTTTAAATTGTTGTTTTGTAATAGCTTTTTCTTCTTTGAAAAGCAAGACAAAACAGTAAAAAGCACATTTTGGCTTTTTAATTTATGCAATGGTGAAAAAAAATTGGCAAAATACATGGGGAAAAAAAACTCGAAAAACCATATTCGGCCTTCAGCCCAGTGTTTAATTTTGTTCGGTTTCGGCCATGTTCCCCTTTCAGCAATAAAACTGATACAGCGTGAATTAAAGGTGGGGGAAATCATGACTGGAGAGTTGGATACGTGGCTGCAGTTGTCAAAGAGCTGCAGTGAAAACACATTATGATGTCTCGTGGGACCAAACCCTCCACTGCCTCGCCTTTTTATAATAGCGAGAAGCTTGTTATTGCCTCTGTGGAGCCAGCCAAGTATTTTCATTTATTTATTTTTTAACATCCCCTTCCCCCCTCTGCTTCCCACAATCATCTCCACCGGCGTGATTCTGTGTGTGAGCATTATAGATGCTTCAGCACTATCTGTATATAGTCTTTGGTATTGCTTTGTGATAAAGTTTAAAAGTTCTGTCTTTTGGAAACAGTGGCACATTTTCTTTATTTTCTTTTTTTATGTGGATGCCAGGAAAACAATAGGTCACAATAGGTCATTCTAACGGATTCCCAGTGGCATAACTAAAGGAGATAAAATGAAACTAAGTGACTACACAGTACCCAAGCAAACAAGAAACAGTTACAAATGCTTACCTATACTTACAGCTACATCATGATTACTGTGTTTGGCAAACTCTCATATGTAAGTGAAATGCACATTAAATTTAATCTTTTTTGCTCCGATTTTGGGAAAAATCTGTGGAATGTATTTAAAGTCATGTCAAATGGAAGTAGTGACAGATCTTTTATTCTGTACATCTGAGTGTAACACCATGTCTACACCAGACGTCAGCATCGCGGCACGATGCAATGCAACAAAATACACGATAAATACCCAACAGCAAACTGATGCCTCATTCCATTTAGGATGTACTGACGTAAAGTTCAAATGATTTGCAACGGTTGCTTTGTCTCGTTCAATGTAGACAGCCTCAGGCTATATGATTATAAGACAGAATGCGTTTTTTAGGTTTGAAAATGCTAGGCACGCCGCACTGCCATTTTTTGGTTGACATTTTTTAATTTAGAAAAGAGCAGTGCGCTGCATTTTTTATGTTGCTAGGCATCCACCCAATCAGCTGTCCTGTCAGTCTAATTAAGGATTATAGCGCGAGAGCTCTAAAATTGTTGGTTTGCTGTTAAGTAAACAGTCATATTAGCAGAAACATAAAAAAATAAAATAAAATACAGCTCCGGGTAACCCACGACAGCCACCACAAGTTCCCTCCATCATTGCAGTCGCCGGACGTTCCAACTAAGACTATAGAATACCCAAGATGTGTTGAATGGGGGAAAATGCAACGCTCAATATGGCAGCTTTATCAAAGGAAGCCCCGCCTTCTGAGTAAAAGAGCCAATCGGTAAATCAGCACGTCACTGCAGCTGCCGTTAGAAGTCCCGGTTGCTATAGAAACAGTCAGCGTTCTGAGGCATGCGCTTAGGACTGCACATGCGCACTGGCTGGTCTAGCCTGAAAAATATGCATTTTTTAATGCTATTGGAGCATAAGAAACAACATTTATGAGACAGTTGTTGTCAGATTTCATTGATGATTTCAAATCTGAAATTTAATCATAGGCTCGGCGAACAGTTTTGGAGAATTTTATGTTTCCCCATTCAAAGAGATAGGAGCTGCACTTGCATGCCCGAGAGGCGTTGCAAAGATGGCCGCAGAGTGAAATTACTTGCCTTAAAGGGAATTTGGTTTCAAGCAACTGTAAACTTCAGTCACCACAAAGGAAGGCCTGCCTCTGCATTCATTCGATTGGACAATGGAAAAAAAATACAGAGTACATTTAATGATGTGGGCATTGAATAAATAAATAAATAAATAAGAAAGTGAGCTTGCAGTCGACTGTGAAAAGACAGGGAATAAGATAGACAACATTATTGGAGAAGTCTGTTACTTTCACCTCAGATGAATTTCTGATTACTGATAAAAAAATTTTTTATAATAATACATGAATCATTCTCTGTAGATGCATTTACAAAATGGATATGATGCATTTTCTTTCCATGCCGACTTTACAATGTGTTAAATAGCCATATATCCAGCTACATTGAAAAGCATAATTAAATTAAGCCAAAATATCTATCTACTGTATAATACAGTATACACTAGATCAGGGGTGGGCAAACTTGGCCCTTCCAGGCCACTTTCTTTTTAGCTCCAACCCTAATCAAATACACCTGAACCAGCTAATCATTGTTTTAAAGACTACTAGAAGGCTACAGGCAGGTGAGTTGTATCAGGGTTGGATCAAATCTCTGCAGGAAAGTGGCCTGGGAGGGCCAAGTTTGCCCATCACTGCACTAGATGGATACAGTATATATATCTACATAATCATGAAGGTCTCTAGAATCATCCAAACAAAACACATCTTACAGGAGATCTATAGTTTTTTGTATACTTAGTCAGAAGTCCAAGTGGCAACTATAGTTGCCAGTGGGCAAATTACTTATAAGTACATATCATGGGGAAATGGGGTATACTCTGTTAATAGGTTAATAAATCAAGGTTATTGGTCTTGTTTTCTGCTTTTTGCTTTCATAATATCCCACCTAAAACATAACTTAACCCTTTAACTGACATCTCTACTGTACAGTAGACCTTAATTTGATAGGGAATACATCTGTCAAAAGGAGGAGATGAGAGAGCAATCTGTCCACAGCTCTACTGCCCCACTTCTGAGTCTGCTTTTGCCATGGGGGGTGGGAATTTCCAGCTTTCAAGTGACAGCAGCAGTTTACAAACTTCCATCAGTCACAGATAAGGAAGAATGGAAAGATAAAGAGCTAACGCATTATGCTGTAGATTATCTCCCTTTTATGACATGTCAGGGGCAAAATATTGAAATCACCTACTAAAGTCAGCCATTGAATACTATGGGCCTAAATAAAAGCGCAATTTTCTTTCAGGTATACATTTTTTATTGTACAGATGTAATATGTTCTTCATTCTATTTATTTGTATATATTTATTTTCATTTAACTAACACACCTTTAAGAATGAAAATACCTACATGTTCAATAATAAATAAATAAAGAAACAAGCAATCATGGGTGTAGCCTATGATAATTATTTAAATAATCATATATTTTACCCTGTTGGGGCAACTTAATGGCTGCACTTTGTTCTGCACTATGTTCCACCGCTTTAAGACAAATGGATTTGCCCACCGGCAACTATAGTTGCCGCACATTCAAATATGATTTTCAAAAACAAAACAAAAAACCTGGGGAAAATAAATGCAGAACATGTTCACAGGACACAATTAACATGACTATATGCATGTAACCATTCAGAAAAATTTGGGCACAAATGGGTTAAGGGAAACTGGTCTCAGGAAAGGTAGTTTTCCAGAATGTATAGCTTGCCAATGCAGATGTTATTTTTATGTGCATATCTGATGTATTTATAGCATTTTTACATACACAAAATAATTTCTATACACTTTTTGAACTGGGTCATTAAGAGCTGCTGAACCTTTACTGCCCAATGTCCACACACTGATCATTTGTCTCTCAGCCTCCTGTACAATCTGTTCAGGATTATGTTACCAAACATGGTGAGTCTTAAGGTCCAACTAGCATAAGAACAACCGGCTCCATTTGTCCATGATCTCCAAAACAAGCACAGTATGGATGCTCAGATAACAGACCGGAGGGGCTCACATGCACCAGAGCGGAGATGACAGGCACAGTTTAACTCACTTAATGTTATGGGATTTACTGTTCAATCAAAACAGTTTGTGCTTGTCTCATACAATTCTGCAAAAAAAAAAATCAAGGAGACCATATGCATGCTTTGTTTGCAGAACATTTGCATAGTAATTTGTATTAAAATGTATACATTACTTCTTAATGAATGAATGCTATGAATTGTGAGCTTTAGTTTGATGAAATGAAATATTTTTATTGATCTGTTAATATATTTATATTAGGCTATATTTACCCATTTACTAGAGATGTAATGCTATTACATTACGTTTGATATACACTTTGATATAGACTTTTTTAATATTCCATTATTGATGTAAGAGAAAAGTGAGTGGCATTTATTTATTAATTTATTGTTCTTCATATAATATTTGACACCAGGTTATTGGCTGTACCTAAAACTGAGTGTTGTGTAATAGTCAGTTTTAGAACGATTTTAATATGCAACGGATTACCAAAATTAAAACAACACAAGGAACATAATATTTTCAGGAAATTATTATTATTAACATAATTTAAGGGGGAAAAACAGATATTGTTTTATGTCGAAAACCAACAAACAGCAAATAAAATGAGCAGCACTATGCACTTTTTGTTTGCATAAACACTAAAATATTAATATTAAAGATGATAGCTGGATTTTAAGCAAACAAAAACAATCTTGGTTGGGTGACTTCCAACATAACATTATCTACTGACATGTACTATATGTTCAAATAAAGAAAAAAAAGTTTTTCTGAAATGATAAACCTCACATTCCATAACTAATTTTTAAGAAAATGATCAAAATCATTAATTATAGGCATTTTATCTGCTCCATAAACAATTCTACATAGGCTACCTTATTATCCAAAGTGTCGAGATTTTTAGAATACACATTAGCTTGTTTACCATCTACAGGTTAAGATTTACAAAAAAATTAGATCCGATTTTCAGATTCGTCTGAACAAAAAAGGCAGGCAGGCTGAATGAAAATGTAACTCCACTGTCTCACAGCAGGTGGCACTGATGGAACAGCAGAATTAGAGTGGTTTCCCCGGTAACCGCTGTAAACAAAGCAGCGCTGCGCTTATGAACATTTCTTTAACTTACACAGAGAGAAGATGAAAAGCAAATCATGCCATTGAAACTTTTATGAAGACAGTTCCCCCTTATGCATTCACAGAATTAATTCAACCATCATTCTTTCATTTAATTTCTTTCAGCTCTCTGCCTTCCTTCATGATTTCACACAAAATGAAACACTGCACATTGCGCCTGCGTGAGACTGTTAGTTTTTGATTAAAGGCACAATATGTACAATTTTTGTAATAAAATATCCAAAAACCACTTGCACCTTGTGGTATATTTCATGCAGTTGTGTACTTGCATTATCCCAAAAGTTCCCAAGGATTTGTAAATCCAGGGAAATTGCAGTTTTAAATAATGTCTCGTCCCTTGTCATTGTCACCTATCAATTATGTAATATCTGCACTAAACTATTGCGTCACTGAGCAGTATATTGCGGACAAGACCTATATTTCATGACAGGGAAACTTATTACAATGTTTCTTTTTGCATTTTGCATTAGGTCATGTTAGGTAAATTATGATGTTACTGAAACCATCTACAACACTTTTTTTCAACATTTGCAAATCTATTTTGAATGAAAGCTGTTTCCTGTCCTGCAAGGCAACACACTGAACTGGTTTTGTATTAAACCAGCATCTGCAGTTTTGATAATAGGAAATAACATCTGCAATCTTGCTCAAGGCTTTCTGCAATACTCATTTGTTTTCATCATTCTTCAAGTCCAGCGACTCTAAGCCAGGGATTGATGTCAAACGTTTCCGCATCCTCTCTAAGACAGTTGAGGAGCTGGGATTGGAGTAGTCTATGCCGGAGAAGCCCACTCGTAGCCGTCTGGACGAATGGACTCTGCACCCCCGGCTTCGTCCTGAGCCGCTGGAAAGGAAGAGGAGGGGGCAAGGTCTCGCAAGTGCCGGACCACCCTCGAAACGCCCTCTGTTGTCCCCTCAAGCACACCGTTCATTCTGGGTGCCAGTGGCAGTATGTTTGTTCCAGAAATTGTTGTGAATCACAGGCCCGTTCTAAAAGTGCCCTCACACATATCCGCTGTGATAGCGAGAAAAAAAAAAACATAAAAAAAAAAATTAAAATGCTAATTTCCTCTTCCAGTTATCATGAGTGTCGACTTACCACCCGAATTAATCCAACCCCTTGTCACACGGGCCGAGGCCTGGCGGACCATCCCCGGAGTGTCTCATTGGGTTCTGGGGATTATAGAATGAGGTTATTCACTTCAGTACGCTCGAAGACCCCCGAGGTTCATCTGTTGTCCCCTCAAGCACACCGTTCATTCTGGGTGCCAGTGGCAGTATGTTTGTTCCAGAAATTGTTGTGAATCACAGGCCCGTTCTAAAAGTGCCCTCACACATATCCGCTGTGATAGCGAGAAAAAAAAAAACACAAAAAAAAATTTAAAATGCTAATTTCCTCTTCCAGTTATCATGAGTGTCGACTTACCACCCGAATTAATCCAACCCCTTGTCACACGGGCCGAGGCCTGGCGGACCATCCCCGGAGTCGGAGAAGCCCACTCGTAGCCGTCTGGACGAATGGACTCTGCACCCCCGGCTTCGTCCTGAGCCGCTGGAAAGGAAGAGGAGGGGGCAAGGTCTCGCAAGTGCCGGACCACCCTCGAAACGCCCTCTGTTGTCCCCTCAAGCACATCGTTCATTCTGGGTGCCAGTGGCAGTATGTTTGTTCCAGAAATTGTTGTGAATCACAGGCCCGTTCTAAAAGTGCCCTCACACATATCCGCTGTGATAGCGAGAAAAAAAAAAACACAAAAAAAAATTTAAAATGCTAATTTCCTCTTCCAGTTATCATGAGTGTCGACTTACCACCCGAATTAATCCAACCCCTTGTCACACGGGCCGAGGCCTGGCGGACCATCCCCGCAGTGTCTCATTGGGTTCTGGGGATTATAGAATGAGGTTATTCACTTCAGTACGCTCGAAGACCCCCGAGGTTCAACGGAGTGGTCTCCACCTCAGTGCACAGCAGGAACACTCACGTTCTGCGAGCCGAGGTAAAGAATTTGCTGGCAAAAGGAGCCGTAGAAACCGTTCCACCAGCTCAGAGCGAGTCAGGCTTCTACAGCCGTTACTCCTCGTCCCCAAAAAGGATGGCAGCCTGCGGCCCATCCTCGATCTCAGATGCCTGAACCGTGCCCTCATGAAACGGCCGTTCAGAATGACTACACTGAAGCAGATCCTCTCGCAAATCCGCCCAGGGGACTGGTTCTTTTCGCTGGATCTGAAAGATGCTTACTTTCACATTCAGATGGCTTCCCCATCACAGACGATTCTTGAGATTCGCCTTTGAGGGAGTGGCTTATTAATACATGGTCCTGCCCTTTGGGCTGTCTCTGGCTCCCCGCACTTTTACGAAGTGCATGGACACAGCCCTCTCCCCTCTGAGACAGATGGGAATCCGTTTCCTGAATTACCTGAATTACTTTGCTCAAGGCCAGTTCATATCAGTCGTTCCTCTTTCATGGCTCAGCGGGATTGTATTGGTTCCCCATAAGCGTCTAGCAACGCAGTACGAGTGAAATGTCGATAGGGAACTTATTCGGTTACTTTTGTAACATCGGTTCCCTGAGATACGGGAACGAGTACTGCGTTCCTTGTCGTGCCATGATGCTGCACGACTTGGTGTCGTCGCTTCAGTCGAATTTACCTGAGATCCTATGGCGAAATGCCCGCTTATATAGCCAGATGGCCCCGCCCATTCTGGCGGGCTTCACTGCCATTGGTTCGTTTCATAATCACTGCACGAACCAATGGCCGTGCAGTTACACTGCGTGATTGAATAAGTCTTCAGTCCTCGGAGAAAAAGGAGTATTCCCCAGTACTCGTTCCCAGATCTCAGGGAACCGAGATTTCCAATAATACATAGTACATTTCCAATAATCCCAGCAATAAACTGTTTTAAGAATACCAAAATGGGATAGAAACTAACGATTGGTTAGTTAGATCAGTGTTTCCCAACTTTTTTTTAGTCGCGGCACCCTTTGGAAATTTTAACAAACTTGTGGCACCCTAAAAAATTTATTTTGTCACAATATTTGAATTTCTAACTTCGATATGATCATTTGAAAAGTATAGATATTCGGTACAACAGGGAAGAACTGCAGAATATAATGTCATACAGATATTTTTTATATTATTAAAACATTTTGTCCATCAATGGTGGCAATCAGTAGGATAATTTCTATTGAAGAGACCAGTTTATATGACAGATTTTAATGTAGGCTTTTATACATATGTAAACATTATTTAATTACCATTATAACTAGTTATCTCACAGATTTTTGCTCACTCAGTGTTTTTTTATTTTACAGTGGGGTAATTTTGGTACAGTAGCATGATAAACTTTGAATTGAATAAAAAATGACAAGTAAGCAGTCAGTAATAAAATAAGAACAAATAAAGAAATTAATAATGATAGCACAAATAAAAAATAACGACAGGCCTTCAAATTAAATAAATTGCTTTTTAGTTTTTCAGGTAGGTCTAACAGTAGGGTTCAGATATTTCATTTTTTTTTTTTTTACCAATTATCCAAATAATGTTTAGTCCTAGAAAGCTATAATTATCAGAACACTTGAGCATAACATAGCATAACATAACGGTTAGCAGATCAATGAATGAGAGGGCAGCGTTACCAGAGTTGCCCATATACCACACCATGTTACAACACAGTAGGACTATTGCAGACAGAAACAATACTGTACTACATCGATTTTTGAGTGGACTTTGCTGTTCCGATGAGCATGAACGGTATACGAGTGGAGCGACTGAGCGGAGTACACACGCATAGAGCAGGATAATACGCAGAGCGTCACACCACGTGAAAGTGAAACCTGAGCGGTGAACAAATTTTCGGCAGACGAAATTTCGGTGCATCTCTAATTATTGGCAACATCAGAAATGGATATTATATAATAGATGCTTTTTTGAACATTTTAGCAATTTAAAAATATTTAAAAAAGACTTTTTACACGGCACCACTGCTCTGGACAGATGGCACCCCGGTTGGAAAACACTGAGTTAGATTGTTTCACATCATGCACGTAAGAGACAATGCTGCTCTCACACTGGCAGAGTTTCTGCTGTTTACAGTGATTTCTGCATTAGTACATTTAAGTGTTTAATTTAATAATGGCCATAAATGAACCATTAACCAATCTGATAATTGTGAGATCTAAATTCTACAAAGAGCAGAAGTCAAACCTCAGAGTTTAGCTATAAAGTACTTAAATTGTCTGAATTCAGTTAGATTTACTGAGTAGAAACAGTTTTATGTGCCATTGCTTCATACAATTCTATATTTCATATATTTACACTGAATTTCTTGATTTTCTGCTATGTTCAGCATGTTATATGCAGAAAAAAACACACACACACACACACACACACACACACACAAAGGAATAGGTACTGAAACAACTTGCAACTACGATTATGCTACAGAGGACAGTGTAAGTGTTGTAACATGTTAATACGGGAGCTGAAATTAATATGTGCTACTGTAAAACAGGCCTTAGGCTGATACCTTGCTTAACAGTTATGGAAGCCTGTAGCAGCTCTAGGTTTTCACAGCATACGGGCCCTTCAAAGTCTACCATGTCCAATTGCAGCTTTGATAGACTTTGTGGTGGGACAATTTCAATTGTGCAATTTCCTCAGAAGCAGTATTTTTGTGCAACTTTCCGATTTTCTAGGGAGTAAGAACAAGTGGTATGAAATGGGATTAGTATTAGAGACAATTTCTCTGACAAAGCCGTTCACTTTCTTGTTCTGTCCGAATTGGCACTAGTTCAGCGGTGAGGCTCTTATAGACCAAGGTGATAAAGAGCTCTCCATTGTGTCTGCTTTTGTCCTGCACTACAGGAAAGCGCAAGGAGCTTTCTAAAGGTCATTTTATCGACTGAACACAACTCCATTTTGAGAAGTGGGAAGAAACTACACAGCCTTTAGCTCCTTGGCTAAGAAAAAAAATCTCATGGTTTCAAAGTGAATTTGGTGTTTTAACAAATCAATAATTAAAAGGATTAATCATCTTCATGTTTGGCACAGTCCAAAGGCTTGAATTACAGCCTATGTGTGTGTGTGTGTGTGTGTGTGTGTGTGTGCTGTAAAGAAAAAAGAAAAAAGCTCTAAAATCCTGACTAATTCATGCAGTAGATGTCCAGTAGCACGCTAAATGAGATGAATGATAAGGTTAAGCGATCTTTCACTCATTCATACATGAGGAATTTTGAGAAGTTGAGTATTTAACACATTCTTCTAATAACATATGCATTCACACATATAGTTATGTTGTAGAGTTTTAAAGAAACTAAACTGGAGTTTTGCCCATTTTTATTTTATATTTACAAACTGTCATACCAACCAAAACCTTTTTATAGCCTTAAGGCTACATGCACTGTACAATAATTCCATAAAAATTGGGCACAATGTACTGTATTAATATAAAGGCATTTTTCTTGTACCTATTGTACCTGTATTTTGTATTTTGCCACTCATAGCATTGTGTTTTAGGGTTAACGGAAATTGTCCATACAATGATTGGGTAATTTCCTGTCAGAAAATTATTAGTACATTTTCCATTTTTTTTCTTTTCTTTGTTTCTCTTTCCCTGGGTCTAGCCTAATAACCTTATTTATCAGAGATAATGCAAACATCTATCTCACAGTTAAAGTGTTAATAATGCTGAGACCAAGGGTTCAGTTTCTAGACAAAAATGTGTATTTCAAATGTATTTATTAAATGTGAACGCAATTTAATTGGTCATAAATTGTAAGTACAAAATTATTTTTTTCCCACTTGTTTCAAGTATTAACCTCATGATAATATAGTATTTCTTATTTTGTAACAGACTTTTTTTTTTTGTGGCAATACTCTTATCAGTTGTCTTGTTGCTCATTTGTCAGTGTTGCTGTTCAAGGTCTATCTTCACCAGATACACAGCTGTTGGCCTTTATCTGTGCACCTGATGATAAGCCAGTCGGATCAATGGATGAAAAAAAGTACATGTGAATGATGCTGAAATCCGATTTAAGGATTCAACCTGATTGCTGATATAAGTGATATATCTAATGAGGTGCCAGAGCAGCGCTAGATTATTTCAAAGGTGTTCTTTTATGTTCTTTCCACAGTCATTAGGGTGCTGCAACCATGTTCTGAAATAATGTGCAATAGCATATGAAATATACATGCTTGATGGTGGCCGAAAGATTCAGTAGCTACCAATAAATACGTGATGAATGTTGTGTTTAGGGCCTTCATTACTTGCACTACACAACAGCTCCAGCCAGTTGGCATGCAACACTCTGAGGATGTTTGATGCATTTTCAAGAGTCCTGAAAGAGATCTTCGGTGTCTTGTGAACAAGTATAAATACAGAGATAATGCCAAAAACTGAGGTTAGACAAGTTCATAGTGATTGTTGTTGTGTTTGTGACATTGTGTGCTTTACAGCTCTTTGCACCAAAATCATTTGTCTGCATTGGCAAAAACAACATAATTAAAAAAAAATGTCTACATTTTCTGAAGAAAATGTGACAGATGTTTGCCAATGCAAAACTCACATGAGGTTTGGATGTGAGGTGTTGCCAGGTCGTTGTTATGCTGTTGCCAAGGTGTTCCAAGTGGCTGCTAGATTGTTGATAGCATGTTTTGGGTGGTTCTTATGGCTTTTGTAGACTGTTTCTAGGGTGGGTGTGTGCAATATTTATTATCTACTGTACTATTGTAATTGTTGCTTTAACGATTATCAAGTATGTCACTCTCTTTGCAAAAAAAACAAACAAAAACCCGTATTGAGAGTCCAAAACAATTCACTGAGTGATGACGACTGTTAGAATGCAGTTAGAATGTCCCTACAGGGCTCGCAAAATCCCTTCGGGCAGGCATTCTTCATATTTTGGTAGCCCAAAATGAATTTAACTAGCCTGAATAAAAAAGATATCGGCTGAACTTCACTGTGGACTAATCAGCATGATCGAAAACTTCAGTGATCATATGCTTTTCTTCAAATAACAAGTCAAGGGTGCAACATCTCACAGTTTGGATCATATTACAGGTTTTGAGTCACACATCAGATTGTTTTTTTGGTTGTCTTGTGTTGATTAGTAGCTTAACTAATAAACACAAGACAATAAAATACAAGTGAACTGTCAGTAATAAAATAAGAACAAAACAAATTATAAGTTTAGATAAAATATAGCAAAGCTACAAATAAAGTAAGGTCTAATATTCATTTTCGGGCAAAGAAATGTAATAAGTAAAAATAAAATAACACTCCATAGTGTTCACTGTATAAATTAAATATAGATTAATCTTTGTTAAGCTTGTGTTTTGTTGTTTGATTAACACTGACACAGACAGCAGCAGGTTGCTGTCCCTTTAAGACCTGACACATGGATCTAATATACAAATTTCACTTTAAACATAACCGACTGTTTAAGAGAATACTTGCTGAGACAGGTATTTTGAGATCATTGTGTGTGTGTCCGTTCAAGCTCAAGGAGACACGAAAAAGGAATAAATTCTGTGTTTGCACGCTTTATAAAACGTGGATGCGTGCACGCTTTGTGTGTGTGACCGCAAATAACAGCGAGCAAGTACCAAATTGAGTTCTTTCACCTCTTCTTGTGCTTGAATGGTTTAAAACGCTTGAATGTTTAAATTGGCAAGACTTAGAAACATGTGCAAATTAAAATGTACAATTAATTTAAAAATAAAAAAATAATAATACCATATAAGCAGGGAAGGGAAATGTCTATGGTAACTTATTAAACTATAAAATGACTGTAAAACATGGTTTACAGTTGATATACAGGTTTTCAAAAAAACACCCGCACCACATCATTGCTTGTATTAGTAAGAATGAGAAAAGAGTGAAAATATAACATTTTTAAAAATGTACAAGGAAAGTCCACTGATGTTACTAGCATAAATCTATGTAAGTTACATAATCAGATTACTTATTTCAAGTAAAAGTGATCAATCATAAAAAATTATGAGCATTTAAGTAAAAAAAAAAAGATTGGTTTGTGACTGTCATATAAGAGATATGCTTTTCCGCTCTATTTATTGCAATGATGTTATGTATAATATAGTTTTAACTGGTTTACATGTTTTCTTAAGTCCATTTTATTCTTCTTAACATTTTTTGAATGTGTATGAGTCTTTAAGAATTGTATGGTTGGCCTGAAGAAGGAACATTATAAAGAGAGTAGCATGGTCAACACAGAAAAAAGTGACTAACAGGAGTTTCCATTGTGTGGACTTACCTTTCCAGATACACTTGCAAGCTTCTGGATTATCACTTATCTTGGACTGTATATACATTGGTGGACTCTCACTTTGAACTTTTTCAGCACACTAGGATTCTTGGACTGTTTAAGGGTATGGCACAATTAACTATGTGTTTTAACAGACTGAGTTTTCCTGGTTTTATTGTTTTGTTTTAAAGTCCCCTGAACTTTGTGAATACACCATGCTTACTAAACTCATCTCTGTTTTAAGTCAGTCTTTTAGCACCTACAAACCTCTCACACAGTAATATCTGACCCTATTTTAAACTTTGTATCCCAGCCTGTTAGGCTGATCGTTACAGGTTATGGTGGCATTTTGAGCAGTACCTCGAGGTCTGAACTGCAAATGTAAATTATATAAATGATGAGTTACCAGTTTTTGGAGAAAAAATGTTTTCCTGAGCAAGTGTAACATGGGAAATAAATAAATTTTTAATTTTGCCAAAATGTTTGTTCATGCCATCATATTTTATTATGTTCATTATTACTAAAAGGCATTTGATGCATCAGAGAGGAGGGGGTATGGGGACAGTGACCATGATTTCAACAAGTACAACATGTTGTACTTGGTGAAATCAAGGGTGTTGATCCAGGAACATGTTGTACTTGGTGAAATCACGGTCACCGTCCCCATACCCCCTCTTCTCAGATGCACCAAATGCCTCTTAGTAATTCAAATCATCAAACAAAATTAAAATCAACCAATCAGAATTGAGGGATAAGTTTTCAAGAAATGTCAGTTTTAGGTTTACAATCAGGGTTAGATGCTTCTACACCGTTGTTATTCATATATCATTCATATCTGATTTGGGGAATAAATTATGGGTATGGATTGGGTTAGGTCTAAATTTTTGGACAGTAATGTTGATTCAAACATGGTCAAAACAGGCTTGGGTCAGACACCAGCAAACAGATATAGACAAGGCAAGACAAAGAGTAATCCATATACAGACGTGGGTCAAAAAACGGCAAACGTAATCCAGGGGGCGAGGCAAACGGTAATCCAAAACATGCAATAATCCAGGCAAGGCGCAAACAGAGTCTAAACAACAAAACAAGTAAATATTTCAAGAGAGGCAGGTGATCAAGAAACAGGCAATCAGGCAACACAACGTGACTAACCTAAGACTAGAACTAGGATCAAGAACTGGAAACTATGACTGAAAACTGGCTCCGTAATGTTGCTTTCACTAGAAGAGAGATACACGCAAACAATACTCGGCAGTGAGAAAGAGGAAGTCAATTGCTTATGTAGGATGTTTGATTGTTTGCAGCTGTGTGTGTAATCAGTGCAATGGATGATGGGAAATGTAGTCCGGTGTGAAGTGCAATAGTAGTGTGGTGCAAAAGTCCATCATAATGAGCAGGTGATCTCTGGTGGTGAGTGAACAGAAGGGCAGCACAGGATTCGTGACATAGCCCCCAACCCCCCCAAAATCCAGGAAGGCGGTGGAGCGGAGGTGGAACAGGGGGAGGGACGGAGTGCCAGGTCCACGTGGAAGTGGAGAAACCGAGGACTGAGGTAGAGCCGGCAGACTAGGGAACCAGGACGGAGCCGGCGAAGCAAGAAGCCAGGGCGGAGCAGAAGACCACCAGAGCAGGACAGAACACCACCACGGTGGAGCGGATGGAGCAGGAGACCACCACGGAGGAGCAGATGGAGCAGAAGACCACCACGGAGGAGCAGACGAAGCAGAAGACCACCACGGAGGGCCAGACTGATCAGGAGACCATGGCAGAGACTGAAACCTAGGGAGAGCAGAGACAGACAACACAGACAGTGCATTCACGGTCTCAGAGACCGAGGCAGGGAACACAAGAAGTTCATCAATAGTCTCACTGGTGACCACTGCATGGGCAGCTTGGTAAGGCAGACAGTTCAGCAGACACGTTTGGGGAAACGAAACACGCAGACAGTTCATGAATGGTCGTAGTAGTGACATGGTTAACGGGACAGACAGGGAGTGAATTTACATCTTCTGGGCTCATAACTGGACCAATGGGGCAGATAACAGGTTCCTTGAAATTAGACTTATCACTAACAGAAACCAAATAGGCAGACAGTTCAAAGTCAGATTTAGCAGCTACATTCGTACAGACAGACCGTTCAAGACCAAGTGCATTGACGGAATCTGGACTGGTAGACATTTCAATGAGTGAAACCAAACTGGCAGACAATACACTGTCAGACTCATTCGTTGAAACAGGACAGACATACTGTTCACTATTGGTCTCTTTGGAAATGACAGAGTTAACAGGGCATACATACAGTTAATTTAAATAACCGACTGGTAGAGAGTTCATAGATGGCCTCCTTGGTCAGAAAAGGACAGGACGAGAGCTGATAAGTGGAAACAACTGACACCTCTGGAGGTTCTGTAGCGATTGCCGCCACCTCTGGAGGTTCTACAGCAGTAATATCAGGAAACAAGGAGAGTTCAGTAATGGCCTCTTTGACCGTGACATGACAGGCTGAGAGTGTATTGCTGGGTGCCACCACTACACAAGGAGCTGAAGCGAGCACCGCCGCCTCGGAAGGTTCTGCAGCATACACCGCCACCCCTGGAGAAACTGCAGCAGGCACCATCACTTCGGGAAACACAGCAGCGAGCACCACTACCTCAGGAGGTTCTGCAGCATCAGCTGCCACCTCTGGAGACACCATTGTGGACGCCACCACCTCGGGAGGTTCTGTGGTTGTGTATGCAGCCCAAACACACCAAAAAGTGATCCCCATCATGGGAAGCGTTTCAGACAGGGGAATCAGTTCAGGAAGAGGAGGGCTAGAGTGAGTGGGTTTGGGGATACCAGCTGAACGTGCAGACACCAGCGGTGCATCCCTCACACTGGATACCAGACTGGAATACCGAGGGACTGACCTTGACGATTTGGGTGCAACAGACAGGACGTGACAAGACTCTGGATGATCAGCTGGGATGTGATTTGACTCTAAGAGATCAGCTGAGACGTGACGAGACTCTGGACGATCAGCGGTGACGTGACTTGATTCATTAAGATCAACTGTGACTTGATTTAACTCATAAAGATCAGTGGTGACTTGTCTCAGGAAGATCAGCGGTTATGTGACTTGGCTCAGGAAGATCATCTGTGATGTGACTTGACACATGAAGATCAGCGGTGGTCTGACTTGACACAGTGATGGCAGCAGTGACATGAATTAAGCTTTAGCATTAGTTCTGGCAGGTCACGTGAGTCAAGCTTGCATCAGCTGATTCTCAGCTGATCACATCTACCTATAGGAATACGACACCTATCGCGGCATTCCTATATAAGCTGTATTCAGTATTATTCAGCAGCTTTTTAGCTTGCTTCGGAGCAAATTACACTACCTCAGGAGGTTCTGCAGCATCAGCTGCCACCTCTGGAGACACCATTGTGGACGCCACCACCTCGGGAGGTTCTGTGGTTGTGTATGCAGCCCAAACACACCAAAAAGTGATCCCCATCATGGGAAGCGTTTCAGACAGGGGAATCAGTTCAGGAAGAGGAGGGCTAGAGTGAGTGGGTTTGGGGATACCAGCTGAACGTGCAGACACCAGCGGTGCATCCCTCACACTGGATACCAGACTGGAATACCGAGGGACTGACCTTGACGATTTGGGTGCAACAGACAGGACGTGACAAGACTCTGGATGATCAGCTGGGATGTGATTTGACTCTAAGAGATCAGCTGAGACGTGACGAGACTCTGGACGATCAGCGGTGACGTGACTTGATTCATTAAGATCAACTGTGACTTGATTTAACTCATAAAGATCAGTGGTGACTTGACTCAGGAAGATCAGCGGTTATGTGACTTGGCTCAGGAAGATCATCTGTGATGTGACTTGACACATGAAGATCAGCGGTGGTCTGACTTGACACAGTGATGGCAGCAGTGACATGACTGGGTGTTGTTGTGGCTGCCATTTTCCAACTGACTCCGCTGTCGCCGACATTTTGTGAGTGTGCTCTAGTGTGGCCGCCATTACACGAGTGAGTGCAGTGTTGCGTTCCTCCGCAACACCCACAGTGAACGCTGAACCAACAGTCCACAAAACACAATCCAAAAAACTACTCGGTGACGAATGAGGACCCTCCTGTATCCCTCTTGACTTTAAAGGCTGGTTAAGACCATCACAGATAAAGTCTATTAACATACGGTCCGGTAATTCTGAGTAGAGGTCTGCACGGGCTTTAAACTGAAGCCCGAACCCGAGATCGTCTGACCCGACCCGACCCGACCCGACCCGAGCGGCACAGTTAAATTTAGAGCCTGAACCCGACCCGAACCCAAAACCTTTTTTTTCCCCCCCACAACGAATAGCCAATTTTTAAAAATGCTGTATTTCACAATTGCATGCAACGGTCAGTAAACAAATACATGTAAAGAAAGAGAATCATTAAGGCTCGGCCAGTTCACAAGGCACAAGGCTCTGCCGAGTTTTTAAATGGTTGTATACGACAAGACGATAATTCTTCCATCGTGCAAATTATGTTCATTTACGTCAGTTAAGCTTGTTAACATTCGGCCTGATTTAAATCAGACACAGATGCAGTGTGGTAAGATTGCATTTATTTGAATGAATTAATTATATCATTTATTTGAATTAGTGAGAGAGAGAGAGAGAGAGAGAGGGATGAAAGTTGCGTGTGTGAACCTGCGTTTGTACGTCTCTCTCTACAAGCAATGAGGCTTAGCTACTTCAAAAACAGTGCGCTTTTACCCCCTCATTGCAGAGAAATATAAAGTTGCGAGTCAGTAGCCTGTCGAAGCTATTTTACTAATAAAAAAGTTTCCGTGCTGTGTTGTCATGTGCAATAATGTGTGTGAGCGTGCGTTTATGAATGCAGCATAGCCTACTGCATATAGTTTTAGTTTAGCTATAAACCCGAGCCCGACCCGAACACGAAGCTATTCATTCAACTTTAACCCGAACCCGACCCGAGCCCGACGGGTCCCGAAATACTTTCGGGTTTCAGGTTGGGTTCAGGTTAAAGATCGGGTAGCAGACCTCTAATTCTGAGCCATTTGCCAAAGCCAAATATTCCACAATGTAACCCTTGAGTGATCGTGTGCCCTGCTTGAGCTCTAGTAGCAAAATCGCTGCGTTCATACCTGGCCGATGTTCCTTGATGAAGCCGCTGGATCCTTGTCGGGCCAAGTATTCTGTTATGGAGTAATCAGAACATGAGACGAGAGACATTCGGATCCATCTGCAAAGCTTTATTTTAAAACATGGTCAAAACAGGCTTGGGCCAGACACCAGCAAACAGATATAGACAAGGCAAGACAAAGAGTAATCCATATACAGGCGTGGGTCAAACGACAGCAAACATAATCCAGGGGGCAAGGCAAACGGGCAATCCAAGACATGCAATAATCCAGGAAAGGGGCAAACAGAGTCCAAACGACAAAACAAGAGTAGGGTGTTTGATTCGTTGCAGTTGTGTGTGTAATCAGTGCAATGGATGATGTGAAATATAGTCCGGTGTGAAGTGCAATATTAGTGTGGTGCAAGAGCCCATCATAATGAGAGGGTGATCTCTGGTGGTGCGTGAACGGAAGGGCAGGCACAGGATTTGTGACAACATGAAATAATCCCCCACAAAGTAGGACACATATGGCGCTTTTCCACTGCATGGTACGGTACGGCTCGGTACAGTTCACTTTTGGGGGGTTTTCCACTGGGTACAGTACCTGGTACTTTTTAGTACCACTTTGGTTGGGGTTCCAAGTGAACCGTACCGTTACCAAAACGTGACGTGTAAACTCTGCTGATCACGGATTGGCCAGAGAGAATCGTCACTACCTGTGTCACTGAACTTGTGACACAAACACAAAAGAATCACTAGATTTAAATCAGCACAGCCAGCGAAGGATCGAACGCAACTGTTTTGAACGAGCGCACCTTTTTCTTAACAACCAAAAAGTTTCGTTGTCTGTTACGGAAGTACAGACGTTCCTCTCGTTGATAGCAGAGGAGCGGATCCAGCGAGATCTTGATGGGGCGATGCGGAATGAAAACGTTTTTTTAGGAGTCGTGGTAGTAGAGGCGGCGCAACTATAACGACATGTGAATAATCCCGCCCACTCTAAAGCGGTACTGAACTGCAGTGGAAACGCAAACCGAGCCGTGCCGAACCATACTGAGCTGTACCGAGCCGAGTCGTACCACGCAGCAAAACACCCCCCAACAAGCAGATCTATCACCAAGACATATGCACTGCTGCTGCTTCGAAGAGCCATGTGAACTGCATGTATTACTATCTATGTGTGCCTGGGCTACCACGCTGACCGGCTTAACACTACTGGCCTATGACTATGTGAGCCTTGGCTACCATGCCGACTGGCTTAACAATAGTGGCCTATGGCTATGTGAGCCTTGGCTACCACGCCGACCAGCTTAACAATAGTGGGCTATGACTATGTGAGCTTGGGCTACCACGCTGACTGGCTTAACTCTAATAGATGCGCACTATGTGTAATGTTTAATTAACAAAATGGATATACGTTGCAATCTGATAGATGAGAGCCCAGCACCCACCTGAGCAAATATCATAATTTAGTCATTTGATAACTGCTGCTACTTTCTCCACTTCATCAGTCCCAGCGGTAGCATAACAGCTTGTCAATTCATGTTCGTGGAGTGATGAGATGGACAAAGTTAGCTGATGCATGCCATTTTACTCTCTCGTGCAGATAAAAGTTGTCAAAGTTACAGTGCACAAAAACCCCTGGGTAGACTGACCTCAATGAACTGAAATAAAAGCAGAATATAAATGTTCTTTCTCCGTTTTCTGAATTACACCACACAGCGAGAGCACACGTTGCACGAGCACAATTCTCCGAACTACACTACTCATAATGCATTTCACTCGGAATTAACTGAGACAGCCGTAGATAGTGATCTTCAACGTCTCCCGCAACCAGTGTTGCCAAGTCTGCGGTTTTCCCGTAGAATTGGGCTACTTTAACACTTTTGCCGCGGGTTGTTTTTCATGTCTGCGGGTTGAGGCGACCCCAATAACATGATATTTAGCCCCTGGAATGTGATTTTTACCGGGGAACCCAACTCAAAACGCTTTTGGGCCAGTTTTGAGTAGTAATTGGGCGGGTTTTGTTGCGAAAATCTGGCAACCCTGCCCGCAACACTGTTATTGATATGACTGTGATAAGTGCGTGCTTCTGATGCTGCGTGCAGCTGAAATCAACCACACACTCATCACAATGAAAACATCAACCTTAGAAATAATGAACGTGAACACTGGGATAATTGCCGATGTATATGGCGAACCCCCATTAAAATGCATGCACTAGAATGCTTATTTAATTTAACCTGTTTCATGTCCGTTACTATTGGCGTGTCCTCAGAGCGATTACATATGCTCTAAACTGCGTTTTGCTCCAGTTGTATAAACACAGATGCTAAATGCTGCTGCTAATATGCATAATATTCACTCCTGCATACAATGTGAACTGCTAACATGACACTTTAACCTCTTAACCCGCACAAAGGGCGTGTTTAGGCGTGTAGCGTCTGGACCACTCAAACACACAATATATATTTTGTTAGCTAGATTTAACAAACACTCTGTAACACCCCAGGAAGCCGAACAGGCCCCTGGTTCCATAGCAACTCTGACACCAGATACATTTACGATCGAAAGGAATGTGAGCAGAGAGACTCTGACCGCATTTTCCAGAGAAAGAGGCAAATGCACAGTAGAAATTGACTTTTCTACTAATTAATTCATAGGAAAACCTTTCTTTGAATGAACAGTGTATCCTTCAGGTCACTGTGTATATTATTGTCATCGTGTATGTTGTCTTTGAGATTTTATTCTGTTTATGCAGGCTTATGATTGAAACATTTCTTCCTGTCATCTTACATATATATATATGTACTCGGAATTTCCATCTTTCTCATTGGACAAGCCCATCTTGAAAGGCGGGGATCTTCTCCGACCTTAAAGGGCCCACACCAGGGACCCTCCGAGTCGGTGGTTTGTTTTAATTCTGAGAGGATGTGAGAAAAACGAACCCGGAAACCCTACGAAAAGAGTCGCAGTGGGAGAGACACCCTACTCCTGCATCCTCATTCAGCAGTGCAAAACTCCCTCAGGTGCACGAAGCTACGAAGGGGGGAGCCAGCATTTTCTGCTTAACAACTCAGCAGACAGAACCATAATACCTCAAGCAACCAAAGGGAAGCATCCCTGCAGCAGCGCATGATACGACCCCCAGAGACCTTGACAAGCTAGCCAGAAAAATCCCAGCATTCACATGGCCAGGAAAATAGTAGTTCCTACTTTATGCAGGACGAGCAGTAATTTAGAACGGTGGCATCATTTTAAACATTGCTTGCAAGCAGACCCAATAATCAATCTTAAGTATCTGCCTCATAAGTTTTCGTAACTTCTTCTCCATGCGCATACCAGTTCCTGATCAAAATCATATACAATTATAGTTTGAATGCGCCTTCCTACAAGCAGTAAGACGTTTTCAGTGCTATAATGTGTTTAAATCGTACGATAAGAAACTAACCTGACTTTAGCGAAGAAATCCTAATTTCTGTGTTAGTAGAGCACAAGTCTATTTTCTGACGACGAAATCTCAGGATTAGCCGCTCATATAAATGGTACCAGAATAAATCGGTCTGATTTTGGGCGAAGAAATCCCCTTCTTCAGTACTGTGTAGGTGATCTGAGCGATGCTCCTCATTTCACTGATTTAAGGCCTTATTATGTGTTATGTATCATTGTATTCATATCGACCCGCTCATGTGAAACATTTACGTAACTCTTATACATGCGCACACCAATTTCTGATCAAAATCAGATAAGACTATAGCTTGACTGTTTCTTCCTACAGGTAGTAGAAAGTTTCAGTGCTATAATGTGTTTAAATCGTACGATGTTCATATGAAACATTTACGTAAAATTAATGGTGTTATTCTAGCGTAGCTAACTACGAATCCACCATTGCCTGTGAAATGAATGTGCTGTTTTGATTAATGAATGAATTTGTATGGGACATGTCATAACTGACTGTTAAGCCCCGCACAAGGTTTCCCATGCATGCTCACGGCAGTGCAAGTTCTGCTACCCTTGCACCTGGTGTGAGTTTGCATCGGTCTCCTAGCAACACGTGACCCCGGAAGTGTGAGCAGACTCTTCCGGTTAATCTGACAACAGCACCCATTTCACAGACCTGTGTGTAAACAAAGAACTGCGTGTAAACCAACACTAACTCTTAAGCTAAGCCCTTTACCTCAACTGCTAGCTATTAGCATACGACTAACGCTAGATGGGCGTGTAAAGTGTAAATTTCTAACCACTCCCCTCTCTCTCTCTCTCTCTCTCTCTCTCTCTCTCTCTCAACGAGAGAAAGCACAGAACGGATGCAAAGAACCTCACAGAATGGTGCGACAGAAGGAAATCACCAGTCTTCAGGAGGCTCTAACAGCTGCTGGAAAAAGCCATCAGACAGGACTTGGAAAGAGAACTGTTTCACACAAAGTCACTCTTAAAAACAACATATGTGGAACTAAATGAGAGAGACACCAGATCTAAGGCCTCACAAGGCTAGCTGCATGCAGCCAGAGCTGAGGTCCAAACCCTGACTCAGCAATTGAAGAGGAGCTTGACATGGTTCAGAAAGAATTTAAACAGTCCTACCGACTGCGCATAGACTTAAGCAAAAGACAGCCGGCTGAACATCACGTCGCCAGCAGTGCAAGCCCTCCACGCCTGTGCACAGCTACGAAAGGGGGGAAAGGGAGCCAAAGCCTTCTGTTTGATACTTCACAAGTCAGCTCCCTGAAAACCTCTGCAGCTACGAAAGGAAAAAAAAAGTTTAATTCAGGCGAACCGAAACAACACATGTGAATGCCACCTGCAAGCAGCCCGAGGTGAATTCAATGTCACAAATGAACTGGAATATGCTTGTAGACCACAAGGTGAACAGACAGCGAAAACACAAAACAGAACTTCCCCTGACTAGCAGGCCCAGACCCCCCTTAGCCAAGAGTCCAAACCTGCGAGGTGGGGGGGCGAGAGCCACTGTTTCACCAACCAGCAGCCACAAGGGGGTGGGGCAGGGACCTTTCCAGAGGATTACTGCAGACACACACACCGTGTGACCCCACAGACCCCAACGACCTGGCCAGAGACGAGACAATACATCTGGCAACCTAAATACTGCAGAGACCCTGAGGACATCAAAGGAACTGATCCTGCAGTCTCACCAGCAGTTTAAACAAGCCATCATAAAGGAATTCTCAGACCCAGAGTCTGAACAGGGACTGATCGCTGCTGATTCTGAACTTCACAACTCAGAATCCAAAATGGGCACCAGAAGGCACCCAGTATTGCCACAATGCAAAACCCTTCTACAGAAAGCCCCTAGCCAGAAGAGGACAGAGCCATCACCATGGCAACAGACCCAGGTTCCAGACCAACCACTGGGAAAAGGCGTCCTCATCCTGCAAACACCACGGTATGTCCAACAGCAGTCCACCACAACATCCTCCTCCACACCCTTCACACAGGTGCCGAACGGAGGCTACACAAGGACAGCTGGACACACCTACTTCTGGGTTACAGGAGCTGCTAACACTCGCAAAAGAGCTCCTTGAACAAAAATCAACTAAGGAGTACTGAGAAGGACAAACCTCTGACTCCTTCCCTGCTGCAACACAGCATCAGGCCCCTCCAAGGAAGGAGCATCCCTTGAAACCGGTCGACACCCCCAGAAGCAGCCAGACAACGTTGGATTGAGCAACGGGCCCACATGCCCAACAGCGAAAGCTATACCAACAAAACTCAGGCAAGCTCAAGTCGGTGCCACCACAAGAGCCAAGTGACACCGCAAACATCGAATTTCTAGTGACGTTGAGCAAAGCAGAGAGCTCACAACCACCTGCCGCTTTCCTGCCATCATCACTAGGTCAGTCTGAAACTCTCTGCACACTACAAAATCTCCATAACAATTACCTGCAATCCCTGGAACCACCTGCACTCTCACCAGTGAGAGTCTAACCCAGCTGTCCCACATCATGGGTACCACAGATAGCCTACTGGCTAACAACATCAACAAAAAAAACATCCTACCCGGACTAACTCACTTCAGGATGACAGGTGACACAGCCTCGACACCTGCTGCATAAGCTCGAGGACCCACACCTTGCTACAGCCTACATCACCACAGCACACCACCAGACAGCATCCAACACGGCACCAACAGCCAAAAACCACCACTGGCTCCCAGCCGTGAGTGCCAGGTGTGTGTTCAATTGTTCTGCACCTTGACAT
>NW_015505326.1:65758-82864 GCF_001515645.1 Sinocyclocheilus grahami | reverse complement strand
TGTAAAGTGTAACTTTCTAACCACTCCCCTCTCTCTCTCTCTATCCCCGTCACCCCTGGTGTAACTTCCTGTTGATGCCATCACAGGTCCCTGTGGTCCCTACCCACATATTGTAGTTTTACTTGTGTTATTGTTTATTTTTGTTTTGACTTTATTCTACCTCTCTTTAATGTTATTGCATTTATTTACATTTGTTTGGCACAAATGTACCAATACAGCTAAATGTATTTTTATTAAATTTGAGATTTAATTAATTAAATCAATTTTTATTTTTATTTTTTTTATTTTATTTTACTTTCCCTTTTTAATTTCCTACAGCTATTAGGACCCCTTTTGTTTGTTTTGTTCTACTTTTACCTTATTTTAGTTATTTTACCATCACCATCTTCGCGTTTTGTATAGGATTACAGTAGTTCTAGCAACTGTTGTTTCCTTGAGTTATACAGGTCATTAGGAGCCTAATCCCTGTTTCCTCTCTACTTTCTCCTCACTCTTCAGTGCCAGACCTAATACATTGAAGGGCAGCTACTGTTCAACACAATGTAGGTCAAGATAGAACTAGGAACAATTCCCACTGTTTCTTTTTCTTTTGATGAGGTATTTGGTGGGTCCATGCTAGTTTAGCTAACAGTCTAACCCTAAGTTTATGAAGTCTATTGCAGCATCACCCACAAGTGACACCTGCTTAGCCATATCAGCCAGAGCTGAGGTCCAAACCGTGACTCAGCAATTAAAGAGGAGCTTGACATGGTTCAGAAAGAATTTAAACAGTCCTACCGACTGCGCATAGACTTAAGCAAAAGACAGCCGGCTGAACATCACGTCGCCAGCAGTGCAAGCCCTCCACGCCTGTGCACAGCTACGAAAGGGGGGAAGGGAGCCAAGGCCTTCTGCTTGACACTTCACAAGTCCGCTCCCTGAAAACCTCTGCAGCTTCAGAAGAAATGTCACAAATGAACTGGAATATGCTTGTAGACCACAAGGTGAACAGACAGCGAAAACACAAAACAGAACTTCCCCTGACTAGCAGGCCCAGACCCCCCTTAGCCAAGAGTCCAAACCTGCGAGGTGGGGGGGCGAGAGCCACTGTTCACATGTCACCAACAGCAGCCACAAGGGGGTGGGGCAGGGACCTTTATGGAGGATCACTGCAGACACACACTGTAACCCAAAGGTTGCAGGTTCGAGTCTCGGACCGGCAGGGATTGTAGGTGGGGGGAGTGAATGTACAGCTCTCTCTCCCACCTTCAATACCACGACTGAGGTGCCCTTGAGCAAGGCACTGAACTCCCACTGCTCCCCAGGCGCCGCAGCAAAAAAGGGCTGCCCACTGCTCCTGGTGTGTGTTCACTGCTGTGTGTGCACTTTGGATGGGATAAATGCAGAGCGCTAATTCCGAGTATGGGTCACCATACTTGGCCACATGTCACTTCACTTATTTTCACTTTTTAGAAGAGCATTCATTTATCTTAGATGTTGATTTCGCTGTTTTGAAGCAAGCTGCAACTGCTACAGCAAGCACTAGTCATATATTTGAATGATAGTGTGTGCACTTTGGATGGGATAAATGCAGAGCGCTAATTCCGAGTATGGGTCACCATACTTGGCCACATGTCACTTCACTTATTTTCACTTTTTAGAAGAGCATTCATTTATCTTAGATGTTGATTTCGCTGTTTTGAAGCAAGCTGCAACTGCTACGGCAAGCACTAGTCATATATTTGAATGATATGGCTACCGGTACAGGAGAGAACCAAACAGCTGTGTCATGTGATAATGATGTCATTAGGTCAGATTGAGTTAGACTTATGGAACTGTGCCATCTAGAGTAGGACTTGTTCTATGGCCACAAAAGGCCTATTTCTCTCAAATGTTGTTCACAAATCTGTCTAAATCTGTTAACTCTAAAATGTGCTTAAGTTTTATCACACAGCTCAATGCCACAGATGTCGCAAATTTTGAGGGAGTGTGCAATTGGCATGCTGACTGCAGGAATGTCCACCAGAGCTGTTGCCCGTGAATTTAATGTTCATTTCTCTACCATAAGTCATCTCCAAAGGCGTTTCAGAGAATTTGGCAGTACATCCAACCAGCCTCACAACTGCAGACCACGTGTAACCACACCAGCCCAGGACCTCCAAATCCAGCATCTTCACCTCCAAGATCGTCTGAGACCAGCCACCCGGACAGCTGCTGCAACAATTGGTTTGCATAACCAAATAATTTCTTCACAAACTGTCAGAAACCGTCTCAAGGAAGCCCATCTGCATGCTCGTCGTCCTCATCGGGGTCTCGACCTGACTGCAGTTCGTCGTCATAACCGACTTGAGTGAGCAAATGCTCACATTCGATGGCGTCTGGCACTTTTGAGAGGTGTTCTCTTCACAGATGAATCCCGGTTTTCACTGTACAGGGCAGATGGCAGACAGCGTGTATGGCGTCGTGTGGGTGAGTGGTTTGCTGATGTCAACGTTGTGGATCGAGTGGCCCATGGTGGCGGTGGGGTTATGGTATGTGCAGGCATATGTTATGGACAAGGATTACAGGTGCATTTTATTGATGGCATTTTGAATGCACAGAGATACCGTGACGAGATCCTGAGGCCCATTGTTCTGCCATTCATCCACGACCATCACCTCATGTTGCATCATGATAATGCACGGCCCCATGTTGCAAGGATCTGTACACAATTCCTGGAAGCTGAAAACATGCCAGATCTTGCATGGCCAGCATACTCACCGGACATGTCACCCATTGAGCATGTTTGGGATGCTCTGGATCGGCGTATACGACAGCGTGTTCCAGTTCCTGCCAATATCCAGCAACTTCGCTCCTTGTGAAGTTCACTCAAATTCTTGAATCGATTTTGCTTGACAATCCTAATAAGGCTGCGGTTCTCTCGGTTGGTTGTGCATCTTTTTCTTCCACACTTTTTCCCTCCACTCAACTTTCTGTTAACATGCTTGGATACAACACTGTGAATGTTTGTGGCTTACCCTCCTTGTGAAGGGTGTCAATGATTGTCTTCTGGACAACTGTCAGATCAGCAGTCTTCCCCATGATTGTGCAGCCTAGTGAACCAAACTGAGAGACCATTTTGAAGGCTCAGGAAACCTTTCCAGGTGTTTTGAGTTGATTAGCTGATTGGCATGTCACCATATTCTAATTTGTTGAGATAGTGAATTGGTGGGTTTTTGTTAAATGTGAGCCAAAATCATCACAATTAAAAGAACCATAGACTTAAACTACTTCAGTCTGTGTGCATTGAATTTACTTATTACACAAGTTTTACAATTTGTTTTGAATTACTGAAATAAATGAACTTTTCCACGCCATTATAATTTATTGAGACACACCTGCATAATGTTATTCAGAGTGATGAAAACTGATAGGAAATAGATTTCTTATCATGTGGTTCCCTCGAGCGGACATCATTAGTTTGTGTTGTAGTCTGACGGCCGTTTTTAGTTGGCAAAAACGTCTTTTTCGATTTCTTATTAAACCACTTGACTGATTCACATTACATTTAGCATGTATCATCTATAGACACTATTGACAAATAGTTATTGAAATAATTTTAATTAGTAAATCCGTAAAGTCTAAACCATTTGATGAATCCAAATTATTTTGATAAATTTTTGTCATCAGGATCATCTAGTTGATACATGCAAAATTTGGAATTAATTGAACAAATCGTCTAGGAGGAATCCAAAAAAGTACGTTTATAAAAAAGCTCAAAATGGTGGAATAATTTTATGCATGGCAAAAAAAAAAAAAATCCTAGATATACGTTCTGTTCAGCTTGACTCAGAGAATTAGAGGGAAAAATATTTTGATTGCAATCTTTATGGTTGCGGAGATATGAGCAAAAATGTAAAAGTATTTATTATAGCGCCACCTATGGTCCGATTGGGGTGTGAGTGTGTGATTGTTAATTCAAGGGCATTTCTAAATTGTGGTGGGGGAGGTGGGATGTGGGTAATGATCCAAACTATACTCGAGCTTGGGTTACCCACACACAAGCACTTCTGTGCAGCATGTTGGAACACGTGCGCTACCCACCAGGCTCCAACGCAATTTTGACTTGTTAAACAGGCAAGCAGCTACACTTCATTAGCTTATTGACAATGATCCTACAGCCTGTGAAATGGCAAAAGTGAGAGAATAAGCTTTCAGAGCAGGGAATGGTGCTAATAGAAAGGTAAATACTTTAAAATGAGCAGCATGAACAATTTGCAAGTGTGAGAAGGTCTTGAAGTGCTCATATTTTCTCTCTGTTTCAATGACACATCTGATCACATGAGATCTATTAGGCCGGATTAATGGTGAAACTCAGCTGTGGAGGTGGTGGACAGATTGAGGTTGGGGCATCTGCTGAGGCCAAATAGCTGTAGACTACAGACAGCAGTTAACTAATTGTTATAGCAAGCCATGGAGCTCTCAGTGGCACATTACTCACTAGGTAAGACCGTTCCACCTGGTCGGAGTGGATGAACATGGTGGAAATGAAGGCATAATGTGGTGGATAGATGTGAATGTTACAGTCCCAGCCTCAGATGGCATGTCCATTGACTCGTCACGGACTGTTCATGGACTGTCTGATGTATGTTGCACACAAAATTGTAGCTGAAATAGGCAAAAATAGGCATTTCCAAACTGATTGGCTGGCTTCTTCATAATTTTGGGAGTCAGAATGCACATGATTTTATCATTGTGTTTACATGTTTCTAGTCTGCTACAGTGAATATTTCCAAGGAAAAAAATCATTAGATTTGCCAAATATTACGAGGTTCATAGCATCGTATATATTTTGTTTCTGGATGGCTGCTGGAAAAAAAATCGATTAATAAATAAATAAATAAAAACTTGGGCGGTCTTGGCTGGTTTAAGCTGGAAGTAGCTGGTTTTAACTGGTCTCCCAGCCTGGACAAGCTGGTGTTCATCTGGTTTTAGCTGGTTGGTCAGCTGGTCTTCTAGCCTTACCAGCTAAGACCAGCCTGATCAGCTATAGAAGTGGTCAAAACCCCTCCTGCAAACAGCTATGTCCAGCAATGACCAGGTTGGAAGACCAACTAATCCAACGCAAATTGTAGCTTTAAATGCTCAAGCTCTTTAATGTCATATGTGACCCTGGACCAATAAACCAGTCTAAAGTCGCTTGGGTATATTTTTAACAATACCCAAAAAAACATTGTATGGGTCAAAATGATCAATTTTTCTTTTATGCAAAAAATCATTAGGATATTAAGTAAAGATCATGTTCCATGAATATATTTTGTAAATTTATTACCGTAAATATGTCAAAACTTAATTTTTGATTAGTAATATGCATTGCTAAGAACTTCATTTGGACAACTTTAAAGGCAATTTTTTCAATATTTAGATTTTTTTTTGCACCCTCAGATTACAGATTTTCAAATAGTTGTATCTTGGCCAAATATTGTCCTATTATAACAAACCATACATCAATGGAAAGCTTATTTATTCAGCTGTCAGATGATGTATAAATCTCAATTTCATCATGATAACTTTCGTTAACTCATGTTTTCATTAACAGAAATTAAATCCACTTCATCAGCTAATCACTCTTCAACACTGATGCTATAGAACTACCACAAACACGGAAGTTGAAGAACAAAATTCTAAGGATGGCTGTGCGTTTGTTTATCTGGCGCATTAGGTCTATAGTTATCGTCCTTGGTGTGAATAGGCCTTTAGAGCTTTACTCGGTGGTTGCTAGGGCTTTGCTCAATCATTTCCAAGGTGTACTGGGTAGTTGCTATGGTAGTGCTAAACGGTTGTTCTAGTTGGTTACTAGGGCTTTGCTCAATGAATTCCAGGGTGTACTGGGTGGTTGCTATGGCATTGCTAAAATTATATTTTCATGATGTTTATTAATGTTTATTAAAAATAATGTTCATTGCATTATTTTAGTTTCACAAGTCACTCTAATGTTCTTTTTTTATATTATGTTTGCGTGTTTATGGCCTGTGCGCCTTGTTATATGGACAGGCTTACTGTTTTACCACATTATTATGGTGGTTATCAGTAAGTTAAATTTAAAATAATGATATAAAAAAATATTTTTTGTAGTTAAAGGGGTCATATGATGCGATTTAAATTTTTCCTTTCTCTTTGAAGGGTTACAAGCTATTGGTGCATAAAGACGATCTGTAAAGTTCCAAAGACTAAAGTCTCAAATCCAAAGAGATATTCTTTATAAAAGTTAAGAGTCAACCACGCCTACCTAAAATGGCTCGTTCTAACACGCCCCCACATGTCTATGTCATGATGTGGGAAGATTTGCATAACACCGCCCAAATGTTCACGCAAAGAAAGAAGGCGTAACTTTAATTCTCGCTGTAGTATTGTTGCTGCTGCCGCCATGTCGTGAAGACGTTGTGTGTTTTGTTGTGAAAGCGAAACAACTTTTTTTGGCCTTGGCGCTTCGTCATGCCAAGAGCTGATCTGTGCTGGTCGCTGAGGAAATACATCAACTTTGCGCTGTGGATCGCCGGATCGGCTTACACTGTGGATGAAGCGGAGTCCAGCCCGGGGTCGTCACATGTGGTTGCCGCAAGCCTTGTAGGCAAACACATGTGATGAACCCGGGCTCGACTCCGTTCTCAAGCCCGCCGGCCGTTCCTCACTCTAGCCGGCCGTGTGTGACGCTGTGTGTTTCGTTGTGAAAGCGAAACTACTTTGTTTGGCCTTCCAAAAGAGGACACAACTAGAAATCAGTGGTTAAGTTGTATTTACAACACTGTTCCAGAACAGTTCAACCCAAATATTCATATGTGTGCAGCACATTTTATGGAAGACTGTTTCCTGATCCTGGTAGAGTAGACTACAATGCTGGCTGTTCTGACTCACAGACTGTAAGTACGTTTTCATATTTAAAGGATTTGCCACTTATGATTCAAACGCGAGTTTTGAGCAGTGTAGAGTAGCACTTGTTGTTTGTCATTTCTCCGATCACAAATGCAGACATGGTTTTATGTTTACGCAGCGCGACGCAACGCGTAAAAAGACAGTATAAGTCATTATAATCCGTAATTATGTCCCCACTGGATGCAACAAATGCCTCGTTTGTAATGGGTTTTCATGTTTTTGTCTCGTCGCTCCGGCCTGGACAGGGCATCACAGTATGGTAAGGGGCGTAACATTTCCATCACACGCTTGATGTATTGGGCCAATCACAACGCACTGGATAGCTGGCCAATCAGAGCACACCTCGCTTTTCAGACCAATGAACTTTGACACGTTTCAGAAAGGCGGGGCATAGAGGAGAAACAATAATGTACAGTATGTGGAAAATAATGTGTTTTTTGAACCCTAAACCGCATAAACACATTTCATTACGCCAAATACACAAACTAATGTTCTTTTTAGCAACATCATATGACCCCTTTAAGTAGTTAAATAAAATTATATCACTTAATGAAATATACAGTTCTAAGTTGAATAGCATCAATATGTTGTGCCATAGAATTTTTTTTGCAACCATAACAGCTTCTTTTTTTTTTGAGAAATTAACAGCATATTTTTTACAGTGAAGATCAGTAAATTATCACATTTGCATATCATGATGTGAAAGAGCCTCTGTGTGGGCTGTTTTTGGAAAGAATAAACTAAAAGGTCACCCAGACTTACTATAGTAAAGAACACAGTATATAGTGTGGCTATGTGTGACTAGTGATATGATGGAAAAAACTAACTTAGCGTGACCTTGTATTGCGTCTTTTTACAGAGTCATAGTGTACTTGGCACAAACAGTGGTGCAGCACTCTTACTGTTTACTCAAGCCATTGAGAGTGTGTGTGTGTGTGTGCATGTTTGTGAAATGAAGCAGGAACACCGGGTATGGCTGAGATTATGATTTGTCTGCCGGGAAGAGGAATGGAGGCAGCAGGATATAACGGGACAGGCTTGGGCTACAAAATGGCATGTGTGACAGAGATGGATGAGCTCAGGCCCAACATCAGAGCCTCGTTTAAAGGGCTTGTCCTGCAGAGCGGCAGGAAGCAGTGTTTAACTGTCTCCCACCTGCAGGCCATAGGCAATCACTAGCAGACTAAAAAAAGACACTTTACCCTTTAAATGAAACGCTCATCAGTTCTGTAATACGCTTCAATATCAATCGACAGATCTGTGTATGAGCTCAAAACATGACTCTGAAAATTTGCTAATAAAATAAACAAAGAGAACAGAGACTGCATATGTTTATATTGAAAAATATTAAAATAATTTGGGCTGTTGAATGCTTGATTCTGATTGGTTGAGCTATTTTCCATGAAGTGCACAAGTAGTTCCAGGTCTGTCAACCACATTACAGTTCCATATCACTGTGCCAAATTATTTCAGTTATATTGCTTACAACAGCAAAATAACCCAAATCAACAAAGACACAGACCAAGCAAACAAATATGACCAATAATAGGAAAAAGGACAATTTCCGTGTTTTCCCAACTAAATTACGTTTCATTATCTATGCAAAGCGTGCTCTCTCTCTCTCTCTCTCTGTCTCTCTCTCTCTCTCTCTGCATGCACACACATATAGTACAGACACACATGCACACAGAAATTATTTGTCAGCACTTTACTTTTTTTGTAATGTGGTTCACAACTCAGTATGGAGGTGTAACGTTGCTGTTCTTGAAGCAGATAAAAAAAATTTTTGTTACAAGTAGAAATGCTGTTGTTGTCTCTACTAAAAATTTTTTTGTTACAAGTAGAAATGCTGTTGTTGTTTCAAAAGAGCTTTTTAGTTTCAAAATAACATCTTATAAATAATCTGAACAATGTATTGAGGGGTTGTAACCGTGGTGTAAGCTGAATAATTGACTCTGGTCCTTTGAATTATTGAAACATAATGCACACCCGTGGTGTCACGGCTACAACGCAATTACCACCTGGAGTGTGCATTATTTATTTTATTTTTTTTTATTATTCAATGGTCTATTGTCAATTATTCCTTACATTTAATATATAATTATGCATTATAGTAAATATATAATTTTTTAAAGAAATTAATACTTTTATTCAGCAAGGATGCATTAATTTGATCAAAAGTGACAGTAAGACATTTTTAATGTAGCAGAAGTTTTACATTTCAAACAAATGCTGTTCTTCTAAACTTTCTATTCATCAAATAATCTTAAAATAAATAAATCAATAAATCACAATTTCCACAAAAATTTGAAGCAGCACAGCTGTTTTTAACATTGATAATAATAATAAATATTTATTGAGCAACAAATCAACTTTGCTATTACAGGATAGCATGAATTACATTTTAAAATATATTGAAATAGAAATCAGGTATTCTATTTTGTAATAATATTTCAGAATATTATAGGTCTACTGCATTTTTGATCGAATAAATGCAGCCCTGGTGAAGAACTGAGAATTATTTCAAAAATAATCCTTGCCCAAACTTTAGAACATGAACTGTTCAGCATTATACAATGGCTCAAAACATTTGGACACTTATATCATTCGGTGTATGAATGCCATTACATTAGATGTCACCCAGAAAGAAGGCACACATGCACTTCTGAAACAAAACATTTCACAAAAAATATGCTTGCTAGGTCTTAAATGCCAAGCTAGTAGAAAATGCATTTGGACACTTTCAACTCATCAAACTTTAGTGGATCATGTTGTAGTTAATTTGATGAACTACACCTGTGGTTGCTATGGTTACCTGTGTGAATTGGAGGAGACCTGACTTCACAAATCCACAGGATAAATCTGCCTCCAAAGGGCACTTTGGAGTGAGAACAATCACGGCCGCCCTTAATGAAGGGTCTTTACAAACCAAATGGTACAACTGATTCAACTTCACTCCCATGATTCTTTGCACAGGTTTAATTGTGCAATGATGGTGTGTATACCAAGGAACATTTTTTTGTTGTTCCTCTACACCCTTCATCTCTTCAAAGCTCACAGAGATGAGCCCTTCAGAATAGAACACAGCATGTAAATCACAAAAAAGACCAGTTTATAAAAAAGTATATCCAACAATGATCAGAAAATAAAAGTGAAGTAAGTTTTGAGAATGGTATGATATAAAGTATGGTTTGATATTTTTTCATCTGCAATAAAATTCATACATTTTTAAGAGTGATTTCTGTGTTCAAATACATCTCACTATCTTTACCGCAGCTATTCAGAAATATGACATTAGGGGGGCAACATTTTTATTTTTTTCCCTATGAATAGGGTTCCTTTCTGAACTCATTTTGAATGCCAGCACATATAATAGCAAACAAAATCAGAAGCTCCACTGTGACACTTGAATAACCTTACTGGATCTTTTGTCATATCATGAGTCACACAGGTCTTATTTCCTTCTAAATTCAGAACCAATGTTCATAAAAGCACATTATCTGGAGACGGGATGTTCTAATACGTGCCACCAGCAGCTACAAGAAAGAACCCTGATGGCAGAGCTAGCAAAGTGTGATCAGGCCTCGGCGTTATGCATGAATGCATATCAGTAAATCTGAGTTGAGTGTGGCGAGAGCAGCTGTGGGGATGTCTCGACAGAGCCACACTGCCTGCCTCACTGTTTATTTCTGTTTACTCAGGTTTGCTTCCTCAGATTAATCTCCAATAACAGCTGTGTCATATTGTCTGCTGTGCTATTAATGGCGCTTGTGTAATTACTTTACTCCCAATCATATGACTTCACCAAGAACGCAAATTAACCTCCCTTTGGGCACTCATTAAGAGTGCTTTCAGTGGGTCCACATATCAAAACAACTTAACCACACTTGTCTGGTTTCCTCAAAAAGTCAACGTCACCAAGCTGTTGATATTCAGCTGCTCTATAATGTTTGAGAATATGAGATTTCAGTAGTTTAGACAGAGAGTGGGCATCTGGAGAAGATTACAACAGCATTAATAGAGCAAATTATGACATTTTGCTTTATAATCAACTTGAATCTATATAAAATACATTCCTGCTGTGGTTTTTAATTAGTGTCTTTTTAGCGAGACAAGCCTCTCTATTGATGAGGAATTGCATCAGAAATATCAGACCTGGACTATGTTTAGAATGGGATGCTAGTGATAATACAGCACAGCATGTGCCATACACTGCCAACTATTAAATAATAAAACAAACATTATTGTATGGTAAATGTAGGGCTATAATACATAGCAAATGCAGTCCATTAACATTATCCATTAAAATAGCATCATGAACACGCATTGAATGATGGCTTTCACCACAGCGGCTTATTAAATATTTTGTGATTTATATCTTGCAAACACTTTCATTCAGTCATAATAAAGAGCTTTTGAATAGGACAACATGATTAAAAGAAAAAAAGAAAAAAAACATTTATATATATATATATATATATATATATATATATATATATATATATATATATATATACACACACACACACACACATATATTTGAGTTTGGGTTGCTAATTATTAAAATTATAGTCATATTGATAGAGAATTGCAAAATAGCAAAAAAAAAAAACATAAGAATTATGGTTTGTAAAGATGTGTTTTGGTAGTAGAATATTGTTAATCAGCAGGCCCATGCTAACCAGCCAAACCCTGCTTTTTGAATATTTAATCTTTTTGAATAGTTATTTTGCATTTTTTATTTTATATTACACAAATGTCTTAACTAGACTTTTGCCAGACTGATAAATCAATAAGTACATCATATGCAGCAGAATATAGTTTGCTGTTCTGAACATATCCCTAATGTTGCTTGCCCTTTTATAAAAGCTATAATTTGCATGTGTTTCTTATGGAAGCTTTTTCAGACACAGAATGAATGAATAACATAATTAAATAAATACATTCAAATTTAAATGTATTACACAAATCAAATACAAGGTAATGGCATCATGTTATCTCAAAATTCTGACTTTTTTGCTTGCAATTGTGACATCATATCTCACAATTCACATGAGATATAAACTCAATATTTTGAGGAAAAAAGTAAAAATTGATTGTCAAATACATACATACATAGATAGAAATAAAAAACATAATTGTGAGATGTCAGCTCAAGACATTCTTGAGAGAGAAGCAAAATTATAACAATAGTTATTAAATAGTTAATAGCTAGTAGTCAGATATGTTGATTTTTGTTTTGTATTTGGCTCTCGGCCATCACAACACACACTAATGTTTGACCATTCAAGCTCTTTGAGTTGATAAATGGGTAGCATGTGTTTGTGTATTGATAGGAATTGATCACACCAGATGCCCGTAATCTTGACAAAGTGGAACAGCACTAATATCTCTACACATAACATATTCATAGAGCACATCTATCCTCCTAATGTGTTTTTGGTGAATGCAGATCACACTAACTTGATTACTTGAAAGGCTGTGCACCTGCACCTGCACGTGACACATACACACTAATATGCATACATGATTATGTAAATGCTGCAGCATTGACACAAATGAAGTGTGATTTTTAATCATTTCTTTTGAGCCCCAAGTGCAGTCACTGCTGCATGCCCATGGAGTTGTAACATGTAATCTCGAAACACATTGGTCATCTGCTTTTGCCAGTGCTAGGATGCGTCAGCGGTTGAGCGTTGTGTTTTAATGTGTCCTCGTGTGTCCATTTGTTCTGTGGCACTTCTCAAGATATGAAATGCTACTACAGTGCACAACCTACAGAGAAGGCTACGTTATTTCCTCTGATTACTGTGATTTCAAAACACTTTGCCTGAATGTCAAATGTCAAGTTTAGTTATGAGTGATCATACTTCAGCATTTTTGAGTCAGGTTTTGGCAAAGTTACTCTAATTAGCATGTGCTTTTGAAGTGCATAAGCAACTTTGGCAGGAAATGTTAATGTTGATGGTACTGCAGTTTTAGCACTCTACAAATGTTTATGTGGTACTGAAGTGAAATGACATGGCATAACTTTGTAATGCATACTATTATGTGATACAAGCAGACAAAACACATTTGTCAGTGGAGCTCTAGCATGTTTGAATCATGTTGATATGTGAATAAATATGTGACCCTGGATCACAAAACCAGTCATAAGGGTCAATTTTTCGAAATTGAGATTTATACACCATCTGAAAGCTGAATAAATAAGATTTTCATTGATGTATGGTTTGTTAGGATAGGACAATATTTGGCCGAGATACAACTATTTGAAAATCTGGAATCTGAGGGTGCAAAAAAATAAAAAAAAAATATTGAGAAAATCGCCTTTAAAGTTGTCCAAATTAAGTTCTTAGCAATGCAATTACTAATCAAAATATTAGATTTTAATATATTTACAGTAGGAAATTTACTAAATATCTTCATGGAACATGATCTTTACTTAATATCCTAATGATTTTTGGCATAAAATAAAAATCTATAATTTTGACCCATACAATGTATTTTTGGCTATTGCTACAGATATACCCCAGCGACTTAAGACTGGTTTTGTGCTCCAGGGTCACATACATGAATATAATTAAACATATAAATGCCTTTGGTGAGAAGGTTATTACTCGTTTTCATGTTTGTTTTTTTCATTGGTGTTTTCATGGAAATAGTTCATAATTAAATATATTTTATTTCTTTATTATTATTAATATTATTATTATTATTTATCATTTGCAGTTATTATTGCTGGTCTATGTGACACTACAAAAATTACAAAAACAACCTTTATTAGTAGTAATTCTTTCCTATCATAGAAAACTATAATCCTGAATGTTTTATTATGGTGTATAAGGCAAAGGGGAAACAAATCAACTTTATTAGGTTACATAGAGTTAAACACACATATCCCCTTGAGGTTAAACAGTACATTAAAAAGCTTTTATAAAGTGTACGCATTTGTGATGCATGCTTCTGTGTGTGTGTGTGTGTGTGTGTGTGTGTGTGTGTGTGTGTGTGTGTTCTGTGTGTCTTCTTGAGTTGAAACGTTACTGCTTAATAGTGAATAACAGAAAATAACCACTCTGCGTAATCTATGCAAAGAGAGAGAGAGAGAGAGAGAGAGAGAGAGAGAGAGAGAGAGAGAGCAGTTATTCCTTGACTAGTATTTTCCATGTGAATAGGCACACCAGTGACCTGACTCACACTGAAATCTGCTGAATGTACTTCATGCCGGAAATAATCTTACAAAACCTGTACAATTTTATGGGCCAAACATGTCACACTTTTATATCAGGTTTGAGCTTGCAATTCAGTTCTCACTCTCTCGGTGGGCTGAAATGTAGATCAAAGTCATACAACTTTCTGGCAACAGAAGGAATTTTTTTTTTTCTGAGGAAAAATTATATTCTTTCTTTGTTCTGCTGAAACAAACAAAAACACAGGTTTCAAGATTCTGGATGCGATTTATTATTGCGAGTGGCCATGCCAACAAAGACCTCTCAGCTTTGACTGCCAAGCTTCTGCAATTTGCAATTAGCCTAAACTTGTTTCATTAAATTTTCTTGTATTTTCTTATCTTGTCTTTTCTTTTTCTTCCTCTTCTTCTTCTTTTTCTTTATACTTGAGCTTATGTGGTACCCAGAAAAAAAAAACTTGATTAACTGTCAAAATATTCAGTATGCAAATAAATGTTTATTACATGTTTAATATTTGCTTTGAGCAGAACCTGGAATGTATATTAGGTAACATTTGGTATTGCATAACCAGAATTTTGCCTTGAAGGATTAGACGAGTCAGTTGCAATGTTTAGCATAAAAAAATAAATAAAAAAAAGAAATATATATAATGATAAAATACACATGATATAACCAAATTATGTTTATTTTCATATTAAACATTCACAAGGCTAATTTTAATTTAATTTATATCAGCTTGTAACACTCCAAAGAGAAAGGAAAGCTTGAAATCGCATCATATGACCCCTTTAAGAAATTACAAGCTTCTGTTCAAATGCATTCAAGAGTGAATTTTAGTGTTATTGTGTGCAAATAAACCCATCTTAAAAGAAATGTAAAAAGGAGAAATATATTAGAGACTGAAGGCCTCTGCTTTACGATTAGAGTACAGTGTGTTCTCAGCGTGATCAAATCCATATTAAATTGAAACTCTTGTTAATAGAATGGCATATTTCAAGAGGCCTCCGAGGTAACGTTGCTGATCTGCTTGCTTGGCAAAGAAAACATTAATAGAAAATTGCCTCTGCCATTTTGATGAAACATACACTTTGAAATCAAATAAGGACACCATTATGGTACAGATAATTAAATATTATAAAGTGTCTTTATCATGAATCGTATATGCAATTCTAAATAAATCAAACCAGTTTTATTCGAGCTATGATGGGACATGGATGATTGTTTGTTTTCTTGAGGGCACATGGCAGTCACATTCTTGGTGTTCCAGGAAGCTAATAGTGAATGTGGATAATAAGTGTGCCACTTGACCACAGGTGAGGCTGGACTGGTGTTGGTTTCCAGAAAGCACCGATATGTATTCATTGAAAATGTCATCAGCTGGAGAATGGATGGGCCTCCAGAACTCTACCAGGAATATCTGTTCTCCAAACTGCACTCAGCAAAAGTGTGTAATTACTGTTTGCCAAAGGAAAGGAGTGACAGATTATTTGTCGAATTTATTTATTTATTTATTTATAACCATATGTCACACTAATCAAAAATATAATTGTTAGTGTTTTTTAGCAAATGTATATTTTTGTACATTTTGATAGATGCTGGTACATATAATAAGAATAATTGTAATATTTTTATTAAATTTATTAAATGTAAATTTATTAAATTCACCTGGTGTACAACACTTTGGCTCAACCAAATCTGTGAATAATAATAATAATAATAATAATAATAATAATAATAATTCAGTTATGGTCACACTTTAGTTTTGGGACCAATTCTCACTGTTATCTAACCATTAACTATGACGTTTGTCTCAATAAATTCCTAAATTGCTGCTTATTAATAGTTAGCAAGGTAGTTGTTAAGTTTAGGTATGGGGTGGATTAAGTGATCTAAAATATGGTCATACAGAATTAATATGTGCTTTATAAGTACAAATAAACAGCCAATATGCTAGTAATATGCATGCTAATAAGCAACTGAGAATAGTTCCCTAAACTAAAGTGATACCTAAATGATTAATTATTAAAAATTTAAATTGCCCATATATAACATGTATATGTTAACATAAAATAATAATAATTAAAAAAAATGTTAGCATGTTGCTAGTGGTGTGACAGAAATATTAAATAAAATAGTAATTTTCATTGCAATGAGCTATGTCTTATGAATATTTTTCATTATTGAATGAAATATAAGGATTCATGCAATGCTGCCTTAAAACTTGGCTAAAATAAGTCTTAGGGGGCAACATAATTACATTGACTTCCTTATGCTAAGTAGGCAGATGACTAGGTTTTGGAACAGAGCCATAGTTTGTGTGTTGTCTCAGCGCAGTCGATAAGATGTGTTAATCTGGTCTTTAAGGAGAAGACAAAACTGAACATAACGTATGTATCAGTATATTAATGCTGCATGTGTTTTGAAATATGAACACACAGTAATGTACAGAATTAGCATATTATAACACAATAAGCAAAAATGCCCTGACACAGTACATTATAAAAGTATCTACAGTATTTATTTAAAGGGGTCATATGATGCGATTTCAATTTTTCCTTTATCTTTGGAGTGTTACAAGCTCTTGCCCAAATGTTCACGCAAAGAAAGAAGGCGTAACTTTTATTCTCGCTGTAGTATTGTTGCTGCTGCCGCCTGTCGTAGAGATGCTGTGTGCTTCGTTGTGAAATCGAAACTACTTTGTTTGGTCTTCTAAAAGAGGACGATATCCGCTTCGTCATGCCTGGAGCTGATCCGTGCTGGTTGCTGAGGAAATACTACAACTTTGCGCTGTCGATCGCCGGATCGGCTTTCACAGTGGACGAAGCGGAGTCCAGCCCGGAGTCATCACATGTCCTTCTGGACCCGCCTTCGCCAAAAACGCCAGCCGCGCCATTCTCAAGCCCGCCGCCTCTGCTCACTCTAACCCTCTGGTCGTTCCTCACGCTAGCCCCCGGCCGCCGCACACTCTAGGCTGCCGTGTGTGATGCTGTTTTGTTGTGAAAGCGAAACTACTTTGTTTGGCCTTCCA
>NW_015505326.1:57591-65730 GCF_001515645.1 Sinocyclocheilus grahami | reverse complement strand
GCTTGTTGTTTGTAATTTCTCCGATCACAAATGTAGACATGGTTTTACGTTTACACGGCACGATGCAACGCAACGTGTAAAAAGACAGTATAAATCATTATAATCCATAATTATGTCCCCACTGGATGCAACGAATGCCTCGTTTATAATGGGTTTTCATGTTTTTAAATCATCGCTCTGGCCTGACAGGGCATCACAATATGGTAAGCGGCGTAACATTTCCGTCTTACGCTTGAGGTATTCGGCCAATCACAACGCACTGGACAGCTGGCCAATCACAGCACACCTCGCTTTTTCAGACCAATGAGCTTTGTAAAAATCAATGCGTTTCAGAAAGGCGGGGCATAGAGGAGAAACAATAATGTACAGTATGTGGAAAATAATGTGTTTTTTAACCTTAAACCACATAAACACATTTCATTACACCAAATACACAAAATAATGTTCTTTTTAGCAGCATCATATGACCCCTTTAAGTTCCAGGAAGGGGTGGCATTTGATTATTATTACTATTATTATCACAATAATTTACAGTACATGGTATGTAATGTCTTCATGAACATTTTTGGTTATACTGGTTGATAGCAATCAATAATTAAAGTGGACTTTTCCGAATGTAATGATAGGTTGTCCTACCTGCCTGTCAACCTACAGTATGTATTTGAATTAACGAGTGAACGAACGAACGGACGGACTGCCGGACGGCCGGACGAACGAACTAACGAATACCATTCAAATACACGGGGTAAACATAATATAAGAGTAAACATAAGCGGGGTTTTTTTTACAAGACGGAGGAAGGAATTTGATGGAATGTTTATGTTTCAATCAAGTTTCAAGTTTCTTCTTGACATGTAAGCTAAACTTCAAGTTAAAATAATCATAATATCTTGGACCTTTCATTCAAAGTAGCCTATCTGTTGAGACATGCCTTCACTTTTATAGAAGAGCTGTGTTTGTGTTGTTTGAGTTGCGGAAACATGCCACTAGTAGTGCATACTCTTTAATTTATTTAGGCTAAAGTATTATTGGTAACACTTTACAATAAGATCGTATTAGCTAACATTAATTAATGCCTTAGATTACATGAACTAACAATGAACAACAAATCTGTTCAGCATTACTTAATCTTTGTTAAATCGCAAAGATGATTATCAACTATTTGTCCAGCCTAACCTGGCCATGCTTGCTCACTTACAGATCCTCCTTATTTAGCAGAAACCCCTCTTTCTTCTCTGTTTAATTACCAATTCCCAATTGTCTTTTTATTCATTTCTTATAAACTGTTAATGCATACCACTGTTATATAATGTAATAAAGTTTCTCAAAATGTAAATGATGTGTGGAATAGCTTTCATTCATTTAAGGTCCAATAAAATCAGCAATGACTGCTTTGTAATTAACCCACAAATGTTAGTAAAATGTCAGTTAATGTTAGAAAAGTGTACACTTTACAAAAAGCTTCACAAATTCCCTTAGAACATACTTTGTTAGTGGTAAATCATGTTAATGAACAGTCTAAAAGTGTTAGTAACATGTCAGTGAATGTTGGACTATAGTGTACACTTTACAATAAGGTTCACAAAATCCCTTAATAAATACTTTGTTAGTTAGGTCTACAAACATGAATAACATACTGTATCAGTTGATGTTTAGATGGTTTCTACTTTGGAATTAAGTTTACCAATAGCCCAAAACAGTGGCCAAATAAGAGTTAGTATTGGTCATCCTGTGTTAGCTGCTACATGAACTTAAGTGTTTATACTGTATGTAGTGTAAATTAGCATTACAAAACATTAAATAAAGCTATTAAGTAATGTGGAACAAATGTGTTGCTCATTGTTTGTTCATGTTAATTAAGGTATTAACCAACGCTAACTAATTAAGTTGCTACATGAATAGATGCATTAGTATATGTGTAAATTAATATTAACAAAAAAAGTAAACCTGAACAGTGGCATTGTTCATTGTTAGTGTCACGGCAGAGAAGAGTCAGGATCCAAGTGCGAGTGCAAAGGTAAGGTTTATTTAGTAATCACAATAACGGAGACACAAGGTGATAATCCTCGGGTCCTGGTCAGAATCAGAGCTCCACTGAGAAATCCCCTCAACCACTGCGTTGACCAAACCAAGGAGAAGGCGGAAGATCCGTACCCTGACTGAGCGAGAACTGGAAACAGAGAACTGACAGGGAGACAGGAACATGAGAATAACGAACCGACAAACACACATTGAACAGAGTGACCTATAAAGGACTCGCTAACGAGTTGCAGCTGGCGCGCTCTGCAAACACTAACGAATGACGTACGCACATACAACCACATGACAAGACGCAGAAAGACCGTCCGGACCCATGAACCGTGACAGTTAGTTCATGTTAACTGATTGCTCTCTTGTTGATTTTGTTTGCTTCCATTGTCCTCATTTGTAAGTTGCTTTGGATAATAATCCTGAACTGTGTTCATTGTCAGTCCATGTAAACTAATGTATCGGTATATGCATATGTTAACAAAGATCAAGTAATGCTGAACAGATGTGTTGTTCATTGTTTAGTTCATGTTAACTGATGCATTAATGTTAAACAGTGTTGGGCAGTAACGCATTACATAGTAACGCGTTACTGTAATTTGATTACGTTTTAAGTAATGGAGTAATTTAAAATTTTCAAAATAGTAATTAGAGTATAGTAACAAGCCGAAGTCTCTATGCATTACTGCCACGTTACATTGCTGACAGAATGCAGTGATTTCTAATCTAGATTGTAAAAATGATGTAGCTCACACACTGTCGAATCAAGCGGCAGTTGATTACAGACCTGCTCTCCAACGAGACTCGATGCAAGAGTGTCTAAAATGTATTTTAGAAATTATAAATGCAGAGCTCTTTGCTGGCATTCTGCCATGCCAAACCATGCACGCAGCAGCCGCTTGCTTTAGTTAAAAATAACAGTGTTCTGAGAATGTTGATGCTTTAATAACAAATACTTATTGGGATCGAGCGTGTATGCTGGGATTTCATGAATTTCATGGAGAAAAATAGTTACGTAACTAGTAATGTAACTAATTACTAATTACTTTTGAAATAAAGTAATCAGAACAGTAACATGATTACTTTTAAAAGGAGTAATCAGTAATTTAATTACATTTTCAGAGTAACTTGCCCAACACTGATGTTAAATAATACAACCTTATTGTAAAGTGTTACCATACTATATAATATGACTGATTTTAAACTATATTATATACTGTGTAGTGGTAATGCATGGCATCAAATAAGGGTCAAAACAGGAAGAAAAATAATCCCCCCCACCACCCCCCAGCCAGCTATTTCTGTAAAAGCCTTTAATGCAGTTTTGTCTCAGTATTTTGTTATTTTGCATTTGATAGTACTCTTCCATATTGGACAGCATGTGATCAGCTTTGGGATATCATACATTTTAAGTCATAAGTCGTTCATAAGCATTTTCTTGAAGTGTACTGCATTGGCAGCAGCTGCTTTGCAGCCCACTTCTCCACTGTACTGCTGCACTTCTCAAACCTGCCCTGCAGCTGACTTATGAAAAATGTAGCACTTCACACATATTTTCATCTAATCTGTCCCTCTTGAGAAGCTCAGAAACAGATCTTGGATCCATATAGATCAGATTTTGTTTTTATGATCAGTGGATAGTCAAAATAAAATTGGCAATGCGTAGGCGAACCTGTTGATAACCAATAACTTTTGACTTTGAATTGCATCCATGCCTCACGTTATTCTGTAGGCGAGATAAGACAAAAAAAAAAAAAATTTAATTAATTAACTAATGTGCCACCTTTTTTTTTTTTTCCTCAAAGCAAAATTGCAGCTGATTTTACATTCAGTGACTTTCACACATTCATGCATTTTTAGTATATGGAAAAGAGCAACTCTGACTTTTAAATTTTTTTAATTATAACAATTTTTTTTTTTGAAGGTTGCATTCATATCCATATAATTAAAATGTCACATGGCATCTCAATTTCAGTGCGCTAGATGCTAATCCCTTTGAAAATAACCTTAGAGTTTCACATCTGCATGTCGTGCATCTGTGTTCCCTGAAATGGATCCGTGCACAGGTGTGCACAGAGACACACCATGACGACTGCAGGTTTATTTATTTTCGTCATACGACTCCCTGCAGCTTCCATTATGTGCTAAACTGCAACACTTGACTGCTTGCGGCTCAGCATAAGCAAAGTCTCTCTCTTAATCTCCCAGTCTCTCTCTTCTTCTCAGCCGGGCCAGAAAGCTCTCCTGCAGAGGCGCATGATTACACCCACATGTGCTCCTTTCCTGTCATGGTTGTAAACATATTGGACCACCACCATGCACACGCCGGTGAAAATCCATGTCTCCTACTGCTTTTAGCTGACTGACAGTGGCCCAATTAGAGAAACCCGCTGTCTCCCCCATAAAGCACAGAGGCATACCTGAGTCAGAGTCTTCCCAACCTCTGCTGGATACTGCATGCAGATCTCTCTCCCTAATATCTAAATATAGTCCAAACCAAAGAATAAGAGTGCCGGATCTAACATGAGAGAGGTGCTGAGGTGGAAACAGGGTTGTGCTGAAAGCATTAGTTGGTTTGCATGGCTGACTGATCTTTACTAGTTGCAAAATATCAGTTCATATTAAATAAGTCTCAAAGTATCGGATCCTGTCAGATACTACACCACTGGCCATGGCTGAATCCTGACTCTCAACATCCCTTAAAGGAATTTTCCAGGATAAATACAATCAACAGCACTGCTGACATAATGTTGATTACCACAAACATTTTCAAATAGACTCCCCTTTTCTTTTAAAAAGTAAAAGGCTTTGTTACACTGAGGCACTTATAATGGAAGTGTATGGGACTAATCCACAATTAAACTTTAAAATACTCAGTTTCAATACAAAAACGATGAATCAATCAACCAACCAACCAACTGTAGGGATTTCTTAATACCAGGACTGATATGCCACCGAAACAACTCATCATGAGATGACGAAACAATCTAATCAAGAGATACCACAGAGATCTTTTGTATCAGGACTATAACCTATAGATACCTCGTGATGTCTTGTGATCGCCAATGAACAGAACTAGTATATCCAGCAGGAAAAGGATGAGTAATTTAATCACACCCTCAGGCTTGCAGAACAACAGACCTAAGGAACAGTGATAATGTGATTCAATCTATACAGCATGACGCCACATGACCCATTGAACATCTGCTTCCTGCCCTTCTGAAATCCAACTGACCCGCGTTTTCCCGTTGCAACAGAGGAACACACGCGAACCTTGCATGATGATTTCTAAAAGACAATCATTTAAAACCATTTAAAGTATTAGAGCAATATTCTCCCATATAATATGCTTTCTGTTTGATGTGTTATTGAAACCATGATATTTTAATATTTGCCTTATAAGTTTTCCTTTTAGTAGATAAGATTATTAATGTGTATGCAAACTACCCAATATTTGAGCTTGAACGAAAGCTTGTTTTAGTCACAGAACATTGGTGTGAGTGAAAAATTTATATTCTGCATCATTTTCCGGTGATGATATTTTTATAAGAAGTTATTAAAACTTGCAGGAATACGCCCACGGGAGCATGTGACTTGTGCATGAAAAAAGGAACCACATAGGGCGTGGCTAAGCCCCGCAGCCACTATCTGATTGGAACAACGACCTGTGGGAGGGACAAAAGTCAGCCTGCTTAGAAATGGACACAAAGCCCTCGTTGCTTGCTTGCTCTTCGCTTTTCGCCGTGTTACGAGCACTCCAACTTGTGCTCACACGCTTACCATCAAAGCGACCGGTCATCTAAAACTCAAACACTTCAGTTGAAACTTCGCGATCTTCAAAGAACTTAAAGTCTTGCAAACTCAGACTTTTTAGCAGAACTGCTCAAGCCTCTGCGTCATCAAGAGACCAACCAATCCAATGAGGGCTCTCCCCAAAAGACGCCATACCGACGTCCTCTCAGCAACCAATCAAAATCCGGGATTCCCTCAAGCAGCCATCCAGGAAGCCTGTTGTCAGCAACGAGAAAACCCCTCTGCAACTCAGCTTTTAGCAAAACGCAAGTAATGAACAAAATCTTCTATCTTCTGAACTGGCGCTGATGATTGATTTAAGCAGTAAACTTAACACAAGCCTCTGCTTTGTGATTCTCTCGGGTTGAATTTAAAACCACTCGTGGAAACGAGTTAGAACTTTGGGAACTTCATACAAACTCTGTAACTTTCATTCTTCAGAACTGTATGTAAATGTGTGTGTGTATGTGTGTGTTTTAGCTTAGTTTTAATGTAATCTAGAATAGCCAATAACATTTGTGTTTCATTTATAAAGAATTATTGTCTGGTGTTGTATAATTTTAAAGTCAAACCTTGCCAAGATCACGTTACCTCGCTAGGAGCTTACAAATTATCATAATTGTATTGACCTGTGGTCAAGGAAAATACCCATAATCAGATGGTTAAGATACATGAACATTAACGTCTCGCTGGACGACCGTTGATAAGGTGTAAACCATTAAAATTTGAAATCATTTCTAATCAGGTTGACTTCAAATTTTCAGATTCGAGTCCTTTCAAACCCTGAATGAATTAATAATAATTAATTCCCTAAAATTAAGTAATCAGAGACATTACACAACCAATCAATAAAACACTTATTGACCTGTACTGTTAGTTATTTCCAATTTTACAACTTCATTACCATGACAATGTAGCACCTAAAACGTATAAATTATGTGACTAATTTTACAGTGCCAACAATACACAAGTTGAGAAAGAAGACTATATATATATATCTATATATATATATATATAGATATATTATTATGTATATATATTATTATTATTATAAATCGTCCCCATTCACTTGCATTATAAGTGCCTTTCTCAGTGTTATTTTAATATTATGTATATACTCTTATAGAATGTATTACTATTTCGAATTAGCTTTTATTTTTGTCAGTATTTTCAGTTTTCAAAACACAAGAATAGTCCTAGGGCTAGCGTAGGTCACTGATCGGCAGACAGAATCACAGGGGCGAGACGAGAGGGAAAAATCCAGGAAAACAGGCAAAGATCAGAAACCGAGAGAACAGGCAAGGCAAAACAAGGAAACACAGAGACTCAGAACGGGGTACAGGCTAAACAATACTCAGTGGAGAATGGTTGTTTGAGTGGGTGTTATATAGTGAGTGAGTGATATGAAACAGCTGTGTGCAATCAGTGCAGTGTGTAATCAGTGCAATGAATGATGAGATATGTAGTCCGGGGTGCTATGCAACAGTTTGTGTTGTGCGAGAGTCAATGTAATGGAAAGGGTGACCTCTGGTGGTGAATGAACGGAACTCAATGGACAGGATTCGTGACAATATATATATATATAATTTGATATCATTTATTATTATTTTAGTTTTAGTAATTTTACTTAAACAGTTCAGTTAGCTGCAAGGCATTTTTTTTGTTTACATTATTCATTTAATATTAATATATATTTTATTTCAATCAACAAAACAATCTTTAAGTTTTAGTTTCTGTTAACAAGAAGAACACTGCTTATAGTAATCTCTATTTCAGCGTTTTTTTTAAAGAAAACAAAGAATGATTCAAAATTATTATTATTATTATTATTATTTATGTGGTAATCAATATGCTACAAACGCTGTTGCTTGAGCTTAACTTGTATTGAGCCTGAAATATTTCTTGAAGTGTGGTAAAATCCCTATAACACATAACCTCCTGCGGTGTATCACTTTAACTTACACCTGCTGTGCTTTGTGAGCCCTATTACAGTACAACATGTAAACACATAAAAATAATTTGTCCCTCAAAACGGATGATAAGTTTTCACTGACAGCACTTGCGAACGCTGAGCCATGCCTACTTGAACAATTTAAAAACAACCATTTCTGGGTTACCTGGAAACCCAGTGCTCGGTAATTATTGGACAGAACACATGCTGGGTTATTTTGACCCAGCTTGTTGGGTTTTATACATTAACCCATTTGCAGGGTTGTTTTTTGACATGGGTCAGTCAACTTATTGAAGGTTTTTAATTTTAAATAATAAAAATGCACTCTAAAATCTCTCTCTCTCTCTCTCTCTCTCTGTCTATATATA
>NW_015505326.1:46842-57538 GCF_001515645.1 Sinocyclocheilus grahami | reverse complement strand
CTCTCTATATATATATATATATATATATATATATATATATATATATATATATATATAAAGTAGCGTTCCGTCCATATAAGCTGCGAATGCTCCGCATACCCAGGTCATTTGAGAGAATAAGTTCACAGGATAATTAATATAAACATGATTATAAGTTGATCCCTTATGTAACTTAAAGCTTAAAGAGTTAGGAATAAGTACGTACAATGATTTATTTGCCAAACGGCAGTCATTTTCTTTAAATCTACCATTTGCAGTTGCTTCCGGGCGAGCGATTTCTCCGCAGCATTCTCACCTCCACTCTGTTGCTATGACTCATCACGATTGTAGAGCGTTCTCAGTGATTTGCTGGTCTGCGGCTGATTTCATGCGCGAGGTTAGCTGTTCGCAAAGTGCTTGCCCAAGCGGAAAAATGTGCTGTTGCTGTCAGATCTCGATTGCCGAAAATCACATTGTGTTTGATGCAAAACCAACTTGACTAAATCAAAAGAAAAAAAAGAAAAAATCTTATCACCTTCTTATCTTATAAAATCTTATAAAAGTCACCGCTCGCCACTATTTATTTAGGGTTAGGATTAGGGTTGCCAAGTCTGTCTTTTCAGTAAATGTTTTAGGACATGACAGGAGCAGCAAGAGCAGCCAATGGGAATATAAAATCACTTATGATGAAATTACTTACAATCACTTCATTTCCAGCGATATCGTTGACTTGATTGCAAAGATATTATTTAAACTGTACTGAGCTGGATGTTGACATCACTGAATTCAATGATGAACTGTCTTTAACTGAAAAATGAGTGTTTACTATTGTCATTTTGCATTATTGACACTATTTTCCTAATTAATGCTGTTCAGTTGCTTTGTCACAATCTGTATTGTTAAAAGCGCTATATAAATAAAGGTGACTTGACTTGACTTGACTTTACCTCGTGACATCTTGTCTGTCAGACAAGGGTGAATAAAGGCCTCCTGTAGCGAATCGATGCATTTTTGTAAGAAACAAGCTGAACCCAGCATTTGGGTAAAAAACAAAATAAATAAATAATATCCCAGCATTTTTTACACAGCAAAAAAAAAACTACCCAGCACCTGGGTAAAAATATAAAAAAAAACAATTAAATTAGCCAAAAGGCTGAACCCAGCATTTGGGTAAAAAATAAATAACCCATCATTTTTTAGAGTGTACTATCCCTCACATCAGAGAATATGACTTCTCAATCAATCACACTTTGGATAGGTGCAATAGGTCAATTTTACCGGCATTAACTTGCTGGTGGGGTTTGTACATTATTTTGGAGTCAGGTACCTCCATGACAGTTTCATGTCTACAGAGGGAGAGATTAAGAGCCTGTGCGGTCACGTTGAATTAGAATCGATGACAAATGACACAAAGACAGATGTTAGTGCATCAGACATACATCTTGGCACTGACTTGCTGTTGAGTTGTTCATAAATCTACCTTAGGTTGCTGATGACTACACATGAAACACTAATGGTCCTGTATTCACACACAAAGAGACCTGAAAAATATGTGGTGATACTTTCTATGAAGCCCGTATTTATAATACATTATAAGGGTTATAACTTTTAAGAGTATGATTATTTTTAACACACAATTAATACCATATTAAATCCACTTAATTTATAATGGATTATCTCATATCGTGACATTGTTTATTTAAGCTATGCACAGAATCTTACTACATCTTGTGAGAGGTTAGGAGTGGTTGAGTGTTTTGAGTGTTTCAATGTTTGCTGTGAGCTAGTTTAAGATCAGTTGTAATACTTTCAAAAAAAATAAAATGTAATGTTTTTTATTTTTTATATTACATTACATTTATTTTGATGGTCTCAGTCTATTGACTTTAGGCAACTTTGCAACTACATGCCAACTAACTCTCATTTAGAATATTGCTAGACATAGGTTAAGGTTATGGTTGGTAGAATAAGTTGACGTACTTGCAATATTGCTTATAGTCAGTAGAATGTCTGTTGGGGAACCATCAAAATAAAGTGTTAGCAGATATTTAACAGATGTACTACTAATTGACTCGATCCGTTCCCTGTCTGGACTATAACTCCCATAAACCCCTTACCTGGAACTGATTACCGGTCTCACCTGTTTCCAATCAGGAGGACTATATATGATGCACTCATACACACTCACTTTTCAGGGTTATAACTTTTAAGAGTATGATTATTTTTAACACACAATTAATACCATATTAAATCCACTTAATTTATAATGGATTATCTCATATCGTGACATTGTTTATTTAAGCTATGCACAGAATCTTACTACATCTTGTGAGAGGTTAGGAGTGGTTGAGTGTTTTGAGTGTTTCAATGTTTGCTGTGAGCTAGTTTAAGATCAGTTGTAATACTTTCAAAAAAAATAAAATGTAATGTTTTTTTTATTTTGTATATTACATTACATTTATTTTGATGGTCTCAGTCTATTGACTTTAGGCAACTTTGCAACTACATGCCAACTAACTCTCATTTAGAATATTGCTAGACATAGGTTAAGGTTATGGTTGGTAGAATAAGTTGACGTACTTGCAATATTGCTTATAGTCAGTAGAATGTCTGTTGGGGAACCATCAAAATAAAGTGTTAGCAGATATTTAACAGATGTACTACTAATTGACTCGATCCGTTCCCTGTCTGGACTATAACTCCCATAAACCCCTTACCTGGAACTGATTACCGGTCTCACCTGTTTCCAATCAGGAGGACTATATATGATGCACTCATACACACTCACTTTTCTGATTATGGTTAGCCTGTATCCTTTTCCAGTCTCTGTGTTTTCTTGCCTTGCCTTGCCTTTGTGTTTTTGACCTTGGACTGTTTACCTTGTTTTTGTGATCGTTTGCTGCCTGCCCTGACCACTGCCTGTTTATTGGATTACTATTTTGCCTGCCCTGGATTATACCTGTCTGATGTTGTTTGACCCTGCCTGTTTTGACCACTCTTTTAAAATAAAGCTGCATTTGGATCCTCAACTCCATTGTGATGCCCCAACGTTACACTAATACTCCAATGACTACTAGTTGACATTAGTGATGTAAAGTCCGATTCATTTCCGCGAACCGGTTCTTTTCGGACAGATCGGCTCATTGAACCGGTTCAAAAAGCCGATTCCCGTGTGGTTGTGGGATTTTTGCTCACAGTTCTTGTGATCATTTTGACCCCACGGGGTGAGATCTTGCGTGGAGCCCCAGATCGAGGGAGATTATCAGTGGTCTTGTATGTCTTCCATTTTCTAATAATTGCTCCCACAGTTGATTTCTTCACACCAAGCTGCTTACGTATTGCAGATTCAGTCTTCCCAGCCTGGTGGAGGTCTACAATTTTGGTCTTGGCCATGGTGGAGTTTGGAGTGTGACTGTTTGAGGTTTTGGACAGGTGTCTTTTATACTGATAATGAGTTCAAACAGATGCCATTAATACAGGTAACGAGTGGAGGACAGAGGAGCCTCTTAAAGAAGCAGTTACAGGTCTGTGAGAGCCAGAAATCTTGCTTGTTTGTAGGTGACCAAATACTTATTTTACCGAGGAATTTACCAATTAATTCTTTAAAAATCCTACAATGTGATTTTCTGGATTTTCTTTTCTCATTTTGTCTCTCATAGTTGAGGTATACCTATGATGAAAATTGCAGGCCTCTCTCATCTTTTTAAGTGGGAGAACTTGCACAATTGGTGACTGACTAAATACTTTTTTGCCCCACTGTAGGTGTGCATATACAGTATATAAAAATTTATGACCAGTTAGTCTTAAAAAAGTGACCAGTTCAGAATGACGGCGGATATCTTTTAACAGTATGTAAAACAATTTACTCCATTCAGTTATATTATAAGTGCCTTAGTGTTATTTTAATATTATTTATGTACATTATTTATGTCATTTTACATGTTATATAAGTTTATATTATTTATTTTTATTTTAGTTTTCGTAATTTTAGTACTTAAACATAGTTCTGTAAGTTGCAAGGGAAGTTATTTATTTAATGTTCATATTTATATTCATAATATATTTATGCAATATTTGCATTTCAATCAACAACACTCTCTTTAATAATTTTAGGACAAGAAGAACACTGTTTTGTGTTTGTTTTTAAAGAAAACAACTAAACATGACTAATTATTTACGATTTATTTTTTTATTTTATTTTTTTTTATTTATTATTTTATTTTTTTTTGTAATCAATATGCCACAAATGCTGTTGGTTGAGCTTAACTTGTATTGAGCCTGGGATATTACTTGAAATGTGGTAAAATCACTGTAACACATAACCTCATGCGGCCTGTCCCTTTAACTTACTCCTGCTGTGCTTCGTGAGCCCATCACTTTTGCAGTACAATATGTAAACACATAAAAACTATTTGTCCCTCAAAATGGATGATAAGTTGTCACTGACAGCAGTTGGAAAACATTTGTAACTTGCGAACGCTGAGCCATGCCTACTTGAACAATTATTTGCCAGCCGTACCATCCCTCACATCAGGGAATACGGCTTCTCAATCGATCACAATTTAGATAGGTGCTATATGGTCCGTTTTACTGGCATCCAATTGCTGGTGGGGTTCGTACATTATTTTGGAGTCAGGTACCTCCATGACAGTTTCATGTCTACAGAGGGAGAGATTAAGAGCCTGTGCGGTCACGTTGAATTAGAATCGATGACAAATGACACAAAGACAGATGTTAGTGCATCAGACATACATCTTGGCACTGACTTGCTATTGAGTTGTTCATAAATCTACCTTAGGTTGCTGATGACTACACATGAAACACTAATGGTCCTGTATTCACACACAAAGAGACCTGAAAAATATGTGGTGATACTTTCTATGAAGCCCGTATTTATAATACATTATAAGGGTTATAACTTTTAAGAGTATGATTATTTTTAACACACAATTAATACCATATTAAATCCACTTAATTTATAATGGATTATCTCATATCGTGACATTGTTTATTTAAGCTATGCACAGAATCTTACTACATCTTGTGAGAGGTTAGGAGTGGTTGAGTGTTTTGAGTGTTTCAATGTTTGCTGTGAGCTAGTTTAAGATCAGTTGTAATACTTTCAAAAAAAATAAAATGTAATGTTTTTTTTATTTTGTATATTACATTACATTTATTTTGATGGTCTCAGTCTATTGACTTTAGGCAACTTTGCAACTACATGCCAACTAACTCTCATTTAGAATATTGCTAGACATAGGTTAAGGTTATGGTTGGTAGAATAAGTTGACGTACTTGCAATATTGCTTATAGTCAGTAGAATGTCTGTTGGGGAACCATCAAAATAAAGTGTTAGCAGATATTTAACAGATGTACTACTAATTGACTCGATCCGTTCCCTGTCTGGACTACAACTCCCATAAACCCCTTACCTGGAACTGATTACCGGTCTCACCTGTTTCCAATCAGGAGGACTATATATGATGCACTCATACACACTCGATTATGGTATTATGGTTAGCCTGTATCCTTTTCCAGTCTCTGTGTTTTCTTGCCTTGCCTTGCCTTTGTGTTTTTGACGTTTACCTTGTTACCTTGTTTTTGTGATCGTTTGCTGCCTGCCCTGACCACTGCCTGTTTATTGGATTACTATTTTGCCTGCCCTGGATTATACCTGTCTGATGTTGTTTGACCCTGCCTGTTTTGACCACTCTTTTAAAATAAAGCTGCATTTGGATCCTCAACTCCATTGTGATGCCCCAACGTTACACTAATACTCCAATGACTACTAGTTGACATTAGTGATGTAAAGTCCGATTCATTTCCGCGAACCGGTTCTTTTCGGACAGATCGGCTCATTGAACCGGTTCAAAAAGCCGATTCATCGGTTCCTGATGTCATCAAGCAATAACGTCTCTACACATTTATTTTCTAACAACTCAGTGCCATGTTGTATCAATGAAAAATTCAAACAAGTCATTTGTGTCAACGCATATTGAAACATTAAAAAATAAAGTTATTTGTGTGAAAGCATATTCCTGATTATTGCCATATAATTCACTTAAGTTAATGGTGTTTGTGGTCACAGTTTCATTTGCGGATCCTCCGATATGACTGACTGACCAATATTGACTAGCCTACAACTTGGATAAGATTACTAAAAGTTTCGCACCTACAGCACACATTACAGACATTGAAACACAAAAGTGGATATGTTCCACATGTCTACAGTATAAAGAATGAATAAACATTATAAACTCCTTGATTTCGCTTAAGCAACTTTAAATATAATATGCATGCACAATAAACTATTGTAAAATTTATTTACATCACTCGACATAAAGGTTTTTGCAGGTTTTAATAAAATGTAAATTATTAACAGTCATAATAAACAAGCATATTTCCAGTACGCGCCTCAGGCTTGCACAGTATCGTCAACTCACTCATCAGAATCTTCGGTAATCCTCGGCAGACTTCGCCACGGCTCATTCGGTTCTTGTTGAGTCCTCGGTAATCCTCGGCAAACTTCGACAGTTGGTTTAACTGGCTTATTCTAGGTTCTTTTTGAGTTGGACGTGCTACTTCGGCTGTGCGTCCTGCGTTATCAACCCGGAACTAAACTTTGATTCAGTTGACTTTTACCAGCATCCCACATTGGTGCAAAAAAGCTCTAAACCCTTGACCTATGAGATGGTTGAGCTTTCATCCGGCAGTAATAAAGTGCTTTTTTATGTAATTATTTCTATTTTCAAGAACAAATGCAATTAATTATATGGAGACAATGTTTTTTTTAGTATTTCAGTCTCTCCCCAACCAACTGAGAACAGACTAGAAAATAATAATTAAAATGTTACAATCAATAAAAATGTTAAATAAAAACAAGAACATATAAATATAATATTAATTATATATTAATATATATATGTACAGTGGAGATCAAAATTAGAGAACAACCTATAATTTCCTAAATTTCAAGGTCACTGCTTAGTACTATTTGAAGTTATCCTAACAGGAGTAGAAGGGCAGTTTTTAAAGCATATTTCATAAATGAATTGTTTTGGAGATATTTGAAAGAACTCTGATCAAAATTAGAGAGCACTTGCAGATACCTCCAAGTTATTGGTATTAATTTGGCACCTGGTGCTAATTTCCTTAATTATATGACAAACCCTATTTAACTGGCAGCATTCCTCCAATTCTCACTGAGATTGCAAGATGGTGGGCTGCTCTGAAACCCTGCGACAGGAGACGGTCCAGATGAAGGCCAAAGAGATGATACTTTCAGCCGTTGCAAGAGAAGTTGGTCATTCCAAATTAGTGATGCAAAGTCCGATTCATTTCCACGAACCGGTACTTTTCGGACAGATTGAACCGGTTCAAAAAGCTGATTCATTGGTTCCTGACGTCATCAAGCAATAACGTCATTCGCATTTATTTTCAAACAACTCAGTGCCATGTTGTATCAATTAAAAATTCAATTTGTGTCATTGTGTCAACGCATATTGAAACATTAAAAAATAAAGTTATTTGTGTGAAAGCATATTCCTGATTATTGCCCACTTAAGTTCTTAAGTTAATGGTGTTTGTGGTCACAGTTTCATTTGCGGATCCTCCGATATGACTGACTGACCAATATTGACTAGCCTACAACTTGGATAAGATTACTAAAAGTTTCGCACCTACAGCACACATTACAGACATTGAAACACAAAAGTGGATATGTTCCACATGTCTACAGTATAAAGAATGAATAAACATTATAAACTCCTTGATTTCGCTTAAGCAACTTTAAATATAATATGCATGCACAATAAACTATTGTAAAATTTATTTACATCACTCGACAGAAAGGTTTTTGCAGGTTTTAATAAAATGTAAATTATTAACAGTCATAATAAACAAGCATATTTCCAGTACGCGCCTCAGGCTTGCACAGTATCGTCAACTCACTCATCAGAATCTTCGGTAATCCTCGGCAGACTTCGCCACGGCTCATTCGGTTCTTGTTGAGTCCTCGGTAATCCTCGGCAAACTTCGACAGTTGGTTTAACTGGCTTATTCTAGGTTCTTTTTGAGTTGGACGTGCTACTTCGGCTGTGCGTCCTGCGTTATCAACCCGGAACTAAACTTTGATTCAGTTTGATTTGTGAACCGGCTCAACCGGTTACTTCCTGAGAACCGGCTCAAAGGAATGATTCGTTCAAGAACCTAACATCACTAGTTGACATGTAGTTGCAAAGTAACTTACCAACAGTTCAATCATGACAATACTCTACACTGAGCAAGTCCTGTTCAGTCAAAGACTAAAGAATACCCAAGACGAGTCACTCACTTTCAGTTTTGAATGGGGAAAAATGCAACACTCAATATGGCCGCTGTATAGAACGAACCCCCGCCTTCTAAGTAAAAAAGCTAATCGCTAATTGGTAAAGTCAACGTGTCACTGCAGCTGCCGTTAGAAGTCCTGGTTGCTATAGAAACAGTCAGCGTTCAGAGACATGTGCTCAGGACTGCGCATGCGCACTGCAGTGTTGCCAAGTCTGTGGTTTTCCCGCGGAATTGGGCTACTTTAACACTGTTGCCGCGGGTTAAAGCGACCCCAATAACGTGATATTTAGACCCTGGAATGCAAATTTTACCAGAGAGTCCCCACCGAAAAAAGTGTTATTACCCCATCCCCCTCCCCCCTCCAGAATGCGATTTTTACTGGGGAACCCCCCTCGAAACGCTATAGTGTGCGCGGGTGCGATCTTCCGGAAGAAATGCACATTCAAGGAGTTCTACCCTTCATTAGGTCATGAAGAGCCAAGCTCGAAAAAAACTCAGAAACTTGTACAAAACTGGAAGGAGTATATTTGACACAGAAATACTCCGTTCTACATTCATATACTTTTTTTTTAACTTTGGCCATGTTTAGCATGAAAATCCAACACTTTAACAGTGTAAATAACTCAACATGCATGAAACAGCATTAGACCCCCCTTTAAGTAAAGTGAAGTTACTTTAATTAAAGCAGACAAAGACCACAAATAAATAATAAGACCACATTATAAAGCATTTTGGATGTTTTCATGAAGACTTTGTATTTGTCATTTTACAGCAAAAAACTTACTCGGTTACTAACGTAACCTTGGTTCCCTGAGTTGCGGGAATGAGTACTGCGTCTTGCTAGATGCATATGGGAAAAAGCCTTTTTTCTCTTGAACTGAAGCCTTTTTTCATTCACGTAGTGAAACTGCACGGCCATTGGTTTGTGCATTGTATTAAAAACAAACCAATGGCTAGGCAGCGGAACCCATGCTAGAAGCAGAGCAGTCTTCAGCAATAGCGATAGTGACCGAATGTTGGCAGACTGTAGCGGCTCGAAAGCGGGGCCCGTCAGGACTGTAGGGGGATGAGTAGGGCTGGGTATCGAGTTCGATACTTTTTAGCCACCGACTGAATTGCCTCGATACCATCGAGTATCAAAAAACGTCTCGTCGTTCGGTACCAAATTTCGATACCTAAGGGGTTAATCTAACGTCAGTAAGGCACAGATGCGAAAACGTACGGAGCAGTCTGCTCGTGATAGCCTAATACACCGATAGCTCTGCATAGTCGGTCCGTGTCACGCGCCACACTCAGAGATGTGGCTCACACGTGAGTATTTAGTGTGAATGCGTCCCAGCCCCCGTAGCTGTAAGGCTACATTTACACTGGTGCGCTTTTGTTTTAAAATGAAAACGATCCTCCTCATACTGATGGTTTCCACTGCGTTTCAAGCTGGCTTTCCACTATCTCTGACAAATGACAGACCAAAAGTCATTAATTTCCGATGGAGAGTAGCACAGGAGCTGTGTAGAGTTTCAATCATATGTAGGATATCAGACCGAATCAGACAATCTAAGATTTGGTCAAAACATGGTTGAAACATTAGGAGCACAAAAATTCGACAAGAGGCCCAAGAAACAGGATGTCATAAATCAGACCCTAGCCAGTCTGAAGCAAGCCTAACCAACTCTTTCACAGAACAGCTTTCAACATTAAAACAAAAGCAATTCCAAGGAGATTGTCAATTTTGGGGCAAGTTATCAAAAATAATGGTCAAAAGAGATGCACAGCGTGACCAGCACTTGGAAACATGTGATAGTGATCACAAGCTATTCGGATTGACTCCCCCCCCCACTTAGGAGACACAGAACAGACAAATTCCTTATGAGAGACCTCTTAACCTCTGGTCTTCATACATTCACAGAACATGTCCTTATGTTCAGAGAATGGCACAGAAACTGCATTGCCATGTAAATATGCATCTAAATGACACTAAAAGGACCTGAGCAACTAATAATTTCTATGCCTAACTCCATATCATGTATGTAACCTACATGTGACTTATCAGGTCTTAATCATTTATCGTGTATGTATTTTTAATAACTATTGAATCGCTTAATGGTTCGTATTCAGGTTTGGTATGTGTGAGTTTGAGAATTCATGCTTGAAACGTTTATTCCAATCACTTCTTTGTCAAATGTATCATATTCTTGTTATAGAAATCATGTCCAAATGTATACTCTGCCAGAGCGGGAAAACGCGGACCATGTGACTGATAAGAGAACATTTGATTTATTGAATGGGGAGGAGAAATATACAACACCCCGAGCAAACACGACATCTAATTGGTCAAAACACCATTTGGGGTGTGTTAAACAGCCTGGTTTAAATACTCAGGACACCATCT
>NW_015505326.1:19674-46289 GCF_001515645.1 Sinocyclocheilus grahami | reverse complement strand
TCAGGAGATGAGTCTTTGAGTCTGTATAAACATCAACAAGCTGAAAAATAAAACCAACGTTTTTTTTGTTCAAATAGATTTCATAAAATTGGTATCGAAAAAAGTATCATTCAGGAACCGGTATCGAAGTCAAGGTATCGTATCGTATCATATCGATACCGATATCGAAAATTTTTGAACGATACCCAGCCCTAGGGACGAGGCGGATTCAGCCTCCTGGCACCCCTTAGGAAGAGGATGGCCACGCTGTTTCTGCCCACTGATTGGCCCTCAATAGGGCCATGAGAGGCCGTTATAGCCGCCACATAGACTTTGAGCGTGGATGGGGAGCATTCCTATGTTGAAATCTGTTCTGTGAAAGAGTTTGTTAGCCTTGCTTCAGACTGGCTAGGGTCTGATTTATGACATCCTGTTGTCTTGGACTCCTCGTGGAATTTGGACTACTCGTGCCTCAACCATGTTTTGACCAAATCTTAGATTGTCTGATTCGGTCTGATATCCTACATACGTTTAATAAAAAAAACAAAAAAAAAACAGCCGATTCATTGCTAATTGATTCCGTGTTTTGAACGAATCGGTTGAGTCAAAGTTTCATTAGCCCATGCATAAACATCTGATGAATCTGCCGTTTGAACGAATCATTTGAATGAACGACTCAATGAATCACTCATTAAATGCTCACTACTGGCACCTACTGGCATTATAATTTAGTTGAAAAGTATCATTTCCACCATAATTTCTTGTTTGTATATTAAAAAATATTTAAAATAATCTCATAATAATTATTTAATGCAGTTGTATTTTTCAGTGTCAATTGAATTTATAGATCAAATATAAGAATTTGAAATGAAAGTATTAATGAGATTAGTGTGAATAGAATAAATCATTTGCACAAAAAACAAAACACACACAATCATATATATATATATATATATATATATATATATATATATATAGACTCGATACCATAGAGCCCTCCCCCCACACACACACATAACAAATTCCAATTTAACCCCTGCATAAGACAATAAATAAGATTTATATTCCGCTTTTATTCAAAACTCACTTTAAACCACCATCAAGTTTTTGTAATAACTTCCGATTGCCCTGTGTGTTTTGGCCATGTATTGTTGATGAAATTAAATATATTATAACCTCTGAGTCAGAGCAGCGATCATGGAAGAGAGAACACAGGCAGACAGCGCTAGAAACTGCTAATGCTTATAAGTAAATCAGTAGAAAATGAATAGAAATGACGATTCTGTCTGAGCTAGGTGATTCTGTCACACGCACTAGTGTAAATGTAGCTAACAGATGTGTAAACTGAAGACTATTTGAGCTTTATTAAAACTATTTGCACTGATTTTTTGTTTGTTACATTTTGTTCATTTGTGCAGTGGCTTTGAGTCTGTATAAACATCAACAAGCTGAAAAATAAAACCAACGTTTTTTTTGTTCAAATAGATTTCATAAAATTGGTATCGAAAAAAGTATCATTCAGGAACCGGTATCGAAGTCAAGGTATCGTATCGTATCATATCGATACCGATATCGAAAATTTTTGAACGATACCCAGCCCTAGGGACGAGGCGGATTCAGCCTCCTGGCACCCCTTAGGAAGAGGATGGCCACGCTGTTTCTGCCCACTGATTGGCCCTCAATAGGGCCATGAGAGGCCGTTATAGCCGCCACATAGACTTTGAGCGTGGATGGGGAGCATTCCTTATCCAGCAGCTCTTGCAGAAATGACAATACCTCCGTCAAATCGGAAGTCTGAGGGTCTTTGCCACGGTTTAGACACCAAGCGGAGAAAAAAATACCACTTTAAGGCATAGAGGCGTCTCGTAGATGGGGCTTTAGCCTCTGAAATTGTGCTAAAGACTCGCTCTGGGAGGCTCGAAGGTTCCCGTCGAGCGGCCAGAGGAGCAGGGCCCATAGGTCGGGCCGAGGATGCCATATTGTCCCGTTCGCTTGAGAGAGGAGATCCCGTCTCAGCGGAACAGGCCAAGGGGCCGCTATAAATCGCTGAGTTAGCTCTGATAGCCACAGCTGGTTCATCCAAAGGGGGGCCACCAGGAGAACCTTGTATTTTTGTTACCTGTGGGATCAGAGCGTTCAGGGGAAAAGCATAAAGAAGGAGGTTGGGTCAGTCGTGGGCCTTTGAGAAATAAATTGGGCACTGAGAGTTGTCTTCTGAGGCGAAGAGGTCAACCTCGGCCTTGCCGAAGATCTCCCAGATCCTCTGAACCATCTGTGGATGGAGCGTCCACTCCCCTGAGGGGACACTGCTCCTTGATAGCATGTCCGCTCCTTGGTTCAATTTGCCCGGTATATGCGCTGCTCTCAGCTAGCGCAGGTTTAGTTGAGCCCATTCCAAGAAGTGCTCTACCAGAGTGAAGAGACGCTTCAAGGAGAGACCTCCCAGGCGATTTATGTAGGACACCACAGACATGTTGTCCAATCGGATTAGCACATGCTGTCCCTTTAGGACTGGCAGGAAGAACTGACAGGCTTGACATACTGCTAGCATTTCCAGACCAGTGGCCGAAAGTTGGTATCCCTGCAAACCATCCCCATGGCCATGCCCTGTTCCATCCAGCAGGAGTTCTTCCAGGGGGCCAGGGCTGTTACACAGGCCTGACTCACCCTGATCTGCAGGTGTCCGTGACGCCACGCATGGTATGGAACCTGTGGTTTCAACCAGCGCTGAAAGGGGCACATACGAAGCAGACCCAACTGAAGCACTGGCGATGCTGCTGCCATGAGGCCCAGTATCCTCCGAAACGCTTTGAGAGGGCGAGTGGAACCAATCTCGAAGGAGGTCGCCAGCCTCCGTATGGCCAGAGCTTGTTCCGGCGCTACTGCGGATCTCATTTGGGCCAGGAACAATATTCGCTGGCTGGGGAACAGAATGCACTTTGCAAAATTGACCCTGAGTCCCAGGCACTCCAGGTGGCTGAGGAGGAGGGTCCTGTGTGATATTAATTCTGCCTCCGACTGGGCCAGAACGAGCCAGTCGTCGAGGTCTTCAAGCGAATTGGAGTAAATATCCTTGTTTTATTATCCCCATAACCCATCTCGACACTCCGGGGATGGCCTGCCAGGCCTCGGCCGGCGTGGCGAGGGGTTGAATTAACTCGGGTGACTGGCCACACAGGAGCAGAACACTTGTGAGTAATGGAAGCAGAAGTTTATTCTCTTTTTGAAAATGTTGAATGCTTGGGCACATGAACGGACCCGTTGTTTGCACAAAACACATTTCCCTCTATACCCGGAGTTGAACGGGGTGTCAAGAGATCTAAGAGATGCTGCTTGAGGAGCGGTCCGGCCGTAGGGAGATCTGACCCCGTCCTATTCATGTCTCGCAGATCAGGATGATGCCTGAGGCGCCGGGTCCAATGCAATCTTGGGTCCCTGGCGCTAAGGGAAGAGGGTAGCGTTTGGCCGAGTGAGAGCGTCCCCGCATCTGCTGCGCCTTAGCGGGCTGAACGGCAGGGGCGGCAGGTGCTGGCTTCGTGGGCTGCTGAGTCGGCGCAGACTTAGGGCGAGCAGAGCCAGCAGCGGAGCTGGAGCGCTTAGGCAGGAAATGTTGCATAGCTTGGGACGATTTCTGTGCCTCTGTGAAGCGCTCGGCTTCACAGGATGCAAGGATCTTGGCCTAAAAAGACCTGGAGGACCGCCATTGAATGAAGTGCCGAAGCCGCCTGTCCAGCTGAAGTGTAGGTGCATCCAGCGAGAGCTGAAGTGGTTCTACACGGCTTGGACGGGTGAGCGGCCACCAGCCAAAGGCCGTGGGCGGGCAGAGGTATGCGGCCACTGACTCATCTAGGGGAGGTGGCTTATCGTACCATTTTTCTTCAGCGCTGTCGATGGAAGTGAGGGCGGATGAAGAAGCAGTACGGAGGCGGGCGGAGTAGGGAGTGCGCCAATATCTGGTGAGCTCGTCATGGACCTCCGGGGAAAAATGGAGAGGAACGTTGACGAGGGGCCTGGCGGCGCCCCGGTGGGAACCACTCATCCAGACGGCTGCGGGAGGGCTCCTCTGGTGGAGACCACTCTAAACCCAGGATACGGAGAAGCTTTCCCATCCCGTCTTTGGTGGCGCTGGGTGCAGACGATGGCGAGGGGGTGGGTTCATTCACCGAACCCAACAGCTCCTCTGCATCCGATGCTGCCAATGACATACTGTCATCAAGCAGCTCATCCTCACTTCCCCCAAATAAGATCAGGTCGCTCGCACCAGAAAAGGGATGCTGATCATACTGGGAGAAAAGGACGGGAGAATACTCTCTCTGGCATCTGGGCTGACGTTGGCTCGCTCGCAGCCGGTTGCTCGAGCCCTCTGCCCCGCTGATATTTCCTCACAGGTCCCTGGGAGACCCGCACAAACCGCAGTAACGGTGTGGCATTTGCAACAACGCCAAGCTCTTTTAGTACCGCCGGATGGCAGCAGGGGAAACGGACCGGAACTGCTGCATCGCTGAAGTGGCTGAGAAGCAGGTCAGCCATGCTGATAGGTTCCGATTCCAGCTGCGAAGGCGTGTCATCAGTGAGCGGCTTCGGATCAGCGTGGAGACATAGAGTCGTCGCTGAAGGAGAAGAAATCTGAGAATCCTGTGGTGAACGCTCGCTTATATAGCCAGATGCCCCGCGATCTAAGAGATGCTGCTTGAGGAGCGGTCCGGCCGTAGGGAGATCTGACCCCGTCCTATTCATGTCTCGCAGATCAGGATGATGCCTGAGGCGCCGGGTCCAATGCAATCTTGGGTCCCTGGCGCTAAGGGAAGAGGGTAGCGTTTGGCCGAGTGAGAGCGTCCCCGCATCTGCTGCGCCTTAGCGGGCTGAACGGCAGGGGCGGCAGGTGCTGGCTTCGTGGGCTGCTGAGTCGGCGCAGACTTAGGGCGAGCAGAGCCAGCAGCGGAGCTGGAGCGCTTAGGCAGGAAATGTTGCATAGCTTGGGACGATTTCTGTGCCTCTGTGAAGCGCTCGGCTTCACAGGATGCAAGGATCTTGGCCTAAAAAGACCTGGAGGACCGCCATTGAATGAAGTGCCGAAGCCGCCTGTCCAGCTGAAGTGTAGGTGCATCCAGCGAGAGCTGAAGTGGTTCTACACGGCTTGGACGGGTGAGCGGCCACCAGCCAAAGGCCGTGGGCGGGCAGAGGTATGCGGCCACTGACTCATCTAGGGGAGGTGGCTTATCGTACCATTTTTCTTCAGCGCTGTCGATGGAAGTGAGGGCGGATGAAGAAGCAGTACGGAGGCGGGCGGAGTAGGGAGTGCGCCAATATCTGGTGAGCTCGTCATGGACCTCCGGGGAAAAATGGAGAGGAACGTTGACGAGGGGCCTGGCGGCGCCCCGGTGGGAACCACTCATCCAGACGGCTGCGGGAGGGCTCCTCTGGTGGAGACCACTCTAAACCCAGGATACGGAGAAGCTTTCCCATCCCGTCTTTGGTGGCGCTGGGTGCAGACGATGGCGAGGGGGTGGGTTCATTCACCGAACCCAACAGCTCCTCTGCATCCGATGCTGCCAATGACATACTGTCATCAAGCAGCTCATCCTCACTTCCCCCAAATAAGATCAGGTCGCTCGCACCAGAAAAGGGATGCTGATCATACTGGGAGAAAAGGACAGGAGAATACTCTCTCTGGCATCTGGGCTGACGTTGGCTCGCTCGCAGCCGGTTGCTCGAGCCCTCTGCCCCGCTGATTTTTCCTCACAGGTCCCTGGGAGACCCGCACAAACCGCAGTAACGGTGTGGCATTTGCAACAACGCCAAGCTCTTTTAGTACCGCCGGATGGCAGCAGGGGAAACGGACCGGAACTGCTGCATCGCTGAAGTGGCTGAGAAGCAGGTCAGCCATGCTGATAGGTTCCGATTCCAGCTGCGAAGGCGTGTCATCAGTGAGCGGCTTCGGATCAGCGTGGAGACATAGAGTCGTCGCTGAAGGAGAAGAAATCTGAGAATCCTGTGGTGAACGCTCGCTTATATAGCCAGATGCCCCGCCCATTCTGGCGGACTTTGGCAGGCTTTGGCAGGCTTTGGCAGGCTTCGTCACCATAGGCTCTATAGGTTCGTTTTTGATACACTGCACGAACCAATGGCCGTGAAGTTTCACTGCGTGAATGAAAAAAGGCTTCAGTTCAGGAGGAAAAAAAGGTTTTTTCCCATATGCGTCTAGCAATATGTGTAGTATTGAAAGGGAACACTAATTAGATGTACCAAGTTAATGTGCAGACCTTAAACAATGGCAAGATATGAGACATTATAGCAATGGGAAATATAATTAATTGTAACTTAAGTGGATGCAATGTGTTCATTATGTGTTATAAATCATCATACTCTTAAAAGCTATAACCACAAATAAGTAAGTTTTATAATACATTAATACTGTTGTTATGATTATTTATGAGATGATACATTTTTTTATTTTTTATAATGCATTATTCATTGAATAAATGAATGAATGATGCATTTATATAGCACTTTATTGTGTATTGTTGTACACCCAAAGTGCTTTACAATCAGGGGGGGGGGGGGGGTCTCTCCTCAGCAGCAGACAATATTGTCTGTTTATTCCAAACGCACGCTCATCTGCCACTTTAAATTCTCAAGCTTGTTGTAGCAGGATTGATTCTGATTGGGTGTCAATGTTTTTTTCATTCATCAGATGGAAAAAAAAAATCGTTCTGAAAGTGATTCCAATTATATAGTTTCTCTGTGCTTTCATCGTTATAGTGGTGGTGTGGACTCTGCTCTTCTTTAAGAATGATTTTTAGAACTGTATCTTTATCGTTATTTTTATAGTTATCGTCCTTGGTGTGAACAGGCCTTAAGATTGTGTAAAGGCTTTAATTGTGAAATTTATCATAATTGTTCTCATAATGTATCTGTTCCAAAACATAGTGAGCGTGCTGTCTACTGTCTACGCAGCTTTAAAAGCAGCTTCCTAATTGAAATTAAATCTCATAGCTGTTTTGTAACAGGCAGCAGCTCAGTGCATTATACAAGTAGCACTCTCCATGCTCAAAGCACTTCTAATTCCAATAGAATTTATTGTTATTATGTTGCTAAGCTAATAGTTATAGGGATAGTTCACCCCAAAATGTAAATTATTTTAATAATTTTATTATTAAATAAAATAACTTTTTATTTAATAATAAAAACTGTCGCCGCCGACACAGTTTTGCATAGGGCCCCCAGAAGTCTAGGATTGGCACTGCACACACACATACACACACACACACACAAAACCTGAGCCTGTCCATTGAAAGTCCATTACACCAAAACTTTCAAGTTTCAAAAAAGTTCATAAAGACATTGTAAAAATAAACCATGTTTTATTGAAGAAACAATCTCTTCATATGAACATATTTAATTTAGGGTTTTGTTAATATAAACAATGAACTCACATGCATAGGGCACAACAAACACAGCAACTCAACCATACTTGCCTGATGCACACACATTTTAGACAAATAGACTTCAGGGAAGGGACATAATTTTCGAAAAATTATAATTAATATTAAATTAATTTATGTTTCAAAGATGATCTGGGTTTGAAGAGAACTGGGTTTGGAGCAACATGAGGATGAGATCTAACCACTTGACACCACAAAAATAACTAATAATGATGACAAAATCAGCAATCGTAGAAAATAAAATCAGCCAAGAAGACAATAATCCTTAAACAATAACTGCATTATGTGTTCATGCTGGGAGAACCCTTAACACAACATAAAATTGTTCAGACAGTGTAACTGTGTTTGGCTACTTGGGGTGATATTGCTGTTATATGGATTCTAAGTAATTACAAATTATAGTGACTATGACTCTCATAAAATGGATACAGTGTAATTTTTTTCTTTTACAGTGTAATCATGCTGCAGACTATATACCGCAGTTGTGTCAGAAGCGTGCTTATGATGTCTTCAAATATTGCCTCCATAGGCAGCTCAGTAGTTTATAGAGCCATGCCATTATCTCGCTATAACACACAATGCGTGTATGTGTGTGTGATACAGTGTGTGCTACAGTGTGTGTGTGTGTGTGCAATAACACACATCGAATGTCTGTCAGAGAGGTGTGGGGTCCAGCAGAGAGTGGGCCATTGGATGAGAGGCGTTCATCTGTGGCTGTGATTGAGAGTGGCCATCGGGGACTGTCACCGTGTTGATCAAACCATACAGAATGAAGAAAGCCTGACGGACCTGTAAAGTCTCAGCTCTAACTGACAACTGAGGGCTTATGGGAGAAGTAATGTTACCTTGATGTATTTTTCAATCTCCTTATAGTGCAGCTGCTGTACTTTCCTGAGTGCACAGGGCTCAGCAAATCAAAGAAACGCTTTGAACCATGTGGCATTGTCTAGCATATATTATTAATCTTCATAGGAGAGACGAACACATTTGTATTTGTAATATTTTGGGGTGGAATTATACAACAACTTAAAAGCATCAAACCCAAGAAATACTGTGCTGACACTAGCAATAGTGTCAAAGTCTTTAGCATTGACATAATTGATAGATCTTGAATTCTGTGTTTTCTACTTTATTTTCATTTAAATTTTTTTCTGGATTTAATTTTAATGGTTTAATTAAAGGTTATTAATAAAAAAAGGATGTTTAATCAATCAAAGTTATACAACTTTAAAATTAAAATGGTAACACTATTACTGTCTAATGAAATGTTTGACTTTTTTCATTAGTTCTGTATTGGCTGTCTTATGTTTTCCCGTATTCTGTTTTATAATTTAATACAAATTTCTTCTTAAAAACAAAAACATACTGTTCCTTATTATTTTGAACTGAAGAACTGGACACTTGCTCTGAGACGTGATAACAATGTCTGAATTGTGAAGGAGCTGATTCTTTTGAACATACCTATTGAATTGGTTTCCATTGTAGGATGAAGTATAAAAAACTGCAAAATAAATAAACATGGTTCACTGATCACTTTTTTTTCTTTCTTTTTTTACTTCTTTTAATACATAAGTACATTAAAATCAAGTTATTGAAAATTGGTACTTGTACTTATAGTGGATTTATTTATTTACTCACTGCACATTGTCCTCGTATACCGTGGTTCTTCTTTCTAGAAAGATTGGCCCCCGGAAATATTCGAGTATACTTTTAATAAGAGCTGATTTTGTGGAAATGAATGATGGCATATGTATGGCGTATAGATGGCATATTGTATTCATAAGTTCACATACACTTTCCATATGGATCTGGAGAATGCTCTTTATTAGTGATTTTCAAGAGGACAGGCACACTTTTAAAGACTGCCTGAGGAAATAAATGAGGAAATACACTTTCAGAACCGCAAAGAGTGTTTCTCAAGGGCTACTAAAGACACTGAATCACTGAACTTTAAAACATGACATGTAATGCTAAATTAAAATAGAAAAGAATTTCTCAATATTGAGAAATATAATATTAATATAATATTACCAATTTCTCATATTCAGATATTTAATAAATACAATAAACACCTGGGTACATTCTGCTTTTATAAAATTTTTGTTTCTATACATTCATCATTTAAAACCACAGTTATGATCCAGGAAGACGTGAGTAGCTTTATATTATATTAATTTGGTGTTATTTAATATATAGGTTTTTTTTGTGTGTTTTTTTTGTTTTTTCCTTCCCCTCAGAAAGAGAATACAAATATATTGCCTTTAAGGCTGTTTGGACAGACTTTTTCCACCATTAACTTTCATACCAAAATCATTACCTTTTGTTGGGAAGTTATTTGTACCTTCACTTAACTTATCAGACAGTCTATATCACTTCAATACACAACATCAGCAGTACGACACTTTTCACTTATTTCACTCCAGACTCATGAATCCTCACTCAAGCCCTCAGTGAACTAGCTAATGGTGTATAATTTCAAATTTGAACGCACATTATGACTGAAATAATGTTCTTCAAACACAACTTGTATTTTCTGCATATGTCAATAAGCTCTTAATAACATTAATATCATATCTGATGTCTTTGAGTAAATGTTTACCAGAACATTTTTGGTTTGCTCGGATGGTGTATGTTTTTTGTATTAAACTGCAGCATATTACATTAGTGTAAGTACATCAGTGTGTGCGGGGATTACTTTTTTTTTATTTCCCATTGCAACTGAATCAATCATGTGACAACCACCACAGAAAACTTTGTTTGTAAATGAACAAACTGGAATAGTCTTAGTGCTCTTCGGTCATGAAGGATAAGCTGCAAAGCCATAATCGTTTTTCCCCTTCAATATCCTTGCAAATTTCCATAAGCCTCTAATAATGAAAGAAAAACTTGGAGGCTCTCTCCTTCGTGGCTCTTTGATCAAAGGGAATGTATATTAGATGAGACACTCCAGTAGGCTTTAATGGGATTCATTTCAAGTGTTTATTGATAACAACTTCCCTTTGTCTCTGCTGTAGTGTTGTAGACGTTTGATAATGAATGGAACGTTCACATTAAAACCGGGAAGATTCTGTTCAATTGTGGTGATGTCACACAGATCCTGAAAACATTATTCACCCTTATGTTGAAATCCGTATGCTGTTCTTTTATTTTTTTTCCCACAGAATCAATCAATCAATCATATAGGTCACACATAACATAATTCCATTTTTTGGCTGAACTATCCCATTGATTTGCAAATGTTTAAGTTTCTAGATATAAATTTCTACCTGATGCATTTCTTATTCTGCACATACACTCTGTGAGGCTTGGTGTAATTACTTTCCTATCATGGTGATTTGAGACTAAAGGAGCCTGTAATAGCAAATGAAGCATCTTCAGTTTTGCATGTCCAACTGCAGTAAGGAGGATTTGGAGAGCAAACTGTGAGTGAATCTTGACTGGAGTTTGAAATAGGTTTGGATGAGTGGAATCAGCCAGCAGATGCTCTTCTTCAGTAGTGCATATTATAGCCAGCTGAGACCAGGAGCTCTACTCAAGACACTGTTAACATTTTGACATACAGTAAATGTAGCCACACATGCTGGAAACCACAGAAGAAGATGCACTGAAAGATTACTGAAAAATAGACATTTTTAAAAAGTCTGTATAGAATATAAATAGTTTTACAGCATTTGCTTTTCCACTTGAGGCCTATGGGTTATTTCTAGCGCATTATTAATACGTTGGATGAAATATGAAATTCTCAATTATAGATGATCATAAACCGAATTAGTATCATTTTATTAGGTGAACTCATTTCAATTTGTTTTGTCATGTTTTGACTGCTGCACTAAATCCAATAATAATAATAATAATAATACTAATAATAAAACAGCCAATTAAACAGCCTTTCTTTTCCTAATTTCTTTAATTTTTTATTTTTTTATCATAAATAGTATCACTTTTAAAATGTGATTTGTATATGTATTTTTATTTACTTTCATAATACTGTATTATCAATGCTTGTTTGTTTATTATTTATTTATTTTATATTGTATTTATGTTTTTCTTTCTTTCTCTACTCAATGGTTAATATTTTAAAACACCATTTATTTATTTATTTCAAGTGCCTTTACATTAAGAAATATTCCAGATCTTCAGTTATTTTCCTTTCTCTAATTATCATGCTTTAATGTAATGTAATTTAATTTAATGTTTTAAAATAATATTTACTTGACATACTTAGCATTAAACATATGACAACAAGATGTTTCAAATTTATCTAGGAGAACTTCTGTAAACAGTGTGTCCACAATATATCAAGTTGATATAATTGATTTTCCAAGTGCAGTAGTGGGGGCTGCACTGAATTACCAGGTCCTATTTTGTTGTTTGTTCAGCCACACTGTCATTGATTGATTGACTGAAAGGGGGTTTAAATATCCACAAATGAAAAGCACCTGCTGCTGGCCAGAGCCCCTGTCTTTCAATCTAATTAAAACCCCACTCCAAAAAAAATCTAGAGTATCACTTCCTTCCCAATTTGCTGCAGTCTATACACACTTTTATTCCTTAAATATCCTCCGGACAAAAGCTCGCAAGCCCCAATGGATCAAACTGAAATCTACCTCCTTTAGAAGAGGTAATAAAAGCCGGCGATATCATAGCATGTCATCCTACCTCGTCCTGAGTGTCACGTGGGGTGCATTCACTTCAGCGTGCCAGACACCGCTCACTTGGAACCCAAGATGATGCTGCACTGATAATGGGGCCAACACCCTAAGAATGGAAAACATGCAAACATGACATGGAAAGTTATTCAGTATCAGGTCTATCAACCTCAGATGCAATGCCCTGGAGATAAATGATTACAGTGTGTGCCGCTCGACTACAATTAGTATACTGGGTGAACAAGGGACGAGAATGAAAGCCTAAATAATTTAATCACCGGACGTCTGCTTCAACTTTGTGCTCTCTGGACATCACAACAGACTGCTTTTGTTCAGATGGTAATTGGGGAGTGACGTAGGGAGATGATGTTTTTAGTCTGTGGATTTTTATTGTTTAGGCTGACCAGGTTTTTGCTGGGCTGCAAGCTGTGTAATATGGGTGACATATGTGTCCTATTTTTGACTGTTTGGAACGTGTTGATGTGTTATCACTCGAGTGCTTTTGAAATGAATGCCAGCGAGGCTTTGAGTGTCATGGCGAATAATGTACCTAAACCCTGCTCCGAGTGATCCTGGAGTTAAAGAAAATCATAACTGCTGCAGCTTTTAAAAATCAGCCCCTTGCTCAAGGCAAAATTGCACAATGGGCCATTTATATGCTCTGGCATTTAGAAATGCAGTTTTTGAAACCGTTTAATTAGCAGAAATTACTACTACACCACCTGTGTGGCATCAATAACAACAGTTATATATTGTTGAACCAACATGGTTTGAATCGAACGGCAGATGTGTGACCAAAGTTATTATGGTTTTGGGAAAAAGTCATGAATATCTAGGTGATTTCTGCAATGATGATTCATACTTTGGTTGATAAGCAGCGAGTTATGTCGTTGTATGAGAAACACCACCCCAGAGTGGTACAAACAGTAAAGGGTCTCAGTGCTCTTTTACTACATAGCAGTACTCTTGAAACATCTCTCGGCCAATCCATTTTCACCAGGAAACAAACCAAGGCAACAAATCTCCTGCACAGCTGGGACAGTTTAACGTTTCTCATTTTACACTGTGTCCAATTTAGGCTGTCGCATCGCAGCACACAGCCATTCAGGGATGCTTTTCCCGTACAACAACATAACTCCCTGTTTAACTACCATTGTAAGATGCATCATTTTAACTGGCTAGTCACGACTGTTTCCTGAAATTGTACTTGCTTTGTTACACACATCTGTTGTTCTAACCACGTTGGTTCAACAATTCTCGTTTCCCTGATTCAAAGCCCATTACTTGATTTAAGTGTAAATATTCCTGGCGTTTGGAGTTTGACATTTTTATTTTACTTAACCTAGTTTGATACATTAATTTTCAATTAACAACTTAAACTGTTAAGTGTAAACTGTTTCTGTTAGCCAATCAGATAATCAAGCTCCGTTGTGACGCTATCCTACTCATTCAAACACGTATTTGTGTAATCGTTTGTCCATTCAGCAAGTAGTCAGTGTGAACAGTTCTGCTTAATATTTTTTGTGAAAATCATGATACTTTTTGTTTTCATGATTCTTTAAAGAATAGAAAGTTTAAGAGAACAGCATTTTCTACAATTATAAATATGTTGTAACATTAGAAATGTCTTTACTGTCACTTCTGATGAACATAATGCTTCCTTGCTTAATAAAAATATTAATTTCTTTTTAAAAATATGTATTGCTGAATCTTATGCTTCCTCTTTCTTGACTGTTCTTGACCAGTTCAGAGAATTGTTAAATGGAGACTCGCTGAGAGCAGATCATTGAATCAGTGGGTTGGTAAACTATTACGTGTACAGTAAACTGGTTTTGTTAGCCATTAAACTAACCAAGCACGGTTGTGATGCTAACTACTCAGTCGAGCACTTACTTATGTGCTTGTTTGTTCATTCGCAATATCGAGAGTTACCTCCTGTTCATTATGATGAAAAGTTTGTGTAAAAAGGCAGCATATTCCAAATGCAAATTCCAGTCTAAACACTCCCACATGAAAAGTCTGGGAAATTGTTTATTTTACTGGATGACGCTGTTTGTTTTAAACCACATTTTAAAGCACCCTAACCTTGGGTGTTATCAGCATCAAATAAGACGCCACCTGTCTTAGTTTCCCATTTGTTCAGACCACATTAGAGTGTAAAAAGCTATTTCTTTATGCTATTGTTGATGACTTGCAGCGCTGCATTTTGATATTGTACTTGAAGAACGAGACATAGATGAATGCCAGCTATGGGCTGAATGTAAATCAGTCGAGTAGTCAAGCTCTCTGCTGCATTTCAATTCACTGGGGAGCTATTAGGAATTACCCACAGAGCCCTGTTTATTTTTTATTTTTTCAGCTCAGTTCTGTGTGTGGCTCTGAGGCCAGCCTTTTGCTGCCTGTCCTTTTAACTGTAATGAAGGAAGGCACAGTTTGGCATTAGCTGAGCACTTTAGTTGCAGTACACACACTTGGTCCCTGGTGGTTTCTGAGTCACAGCAAAAGCAGATTGAAGTCGTGTGAAGATTGATCAGTGTGAGTCATGATGGGAAACAGAGAAGGGTCTGCGACCTGGAAGCTTGTCATGAAGGTAATGGTGCTGCCACGTGTCGGGGGACTTCCAACTGTTTCACTCACTTTTGCCTCAGGGAAGCAAAAAACCTTCTGTTCATGATACAATTATTCCAGAAACGTCTTATTGAACAGATGTATTAATAGTTAATTCACTTTTCCATTCGTGACTATCAATGACATTTTTTACATGGAAAAAAGTCAGGAATGGATACAAAAACAGATTATGATCATGTCAGCCCCAGGGTGAGTTTTAATGTCCAAAAAATAAGAAATTAAATCACAAATATGATAAAAAAGTCACATGAATGAATATAAAAATTACTTGCGATATATTGCGAAAGAGACAGCAGTGTCATACAACTAGTATATTACATCAAAGCTGCAATAAGTTGTTCCGAGGGCACTGAGGTGGGGCCCAGAACAACCATTTTTCAATTCTCCATTTATTTTACATTGTGCCAACAGTCACTGGCATCCATTCAAGTGCTGTTCGTCTATCTGTATCAATTTTCCATCTGCTGTGGCTTGTTTCCAAGTGTTGGGGCACAGCGGACCTCTCGGCAGTCAGAGGTCCCGAGGCACTGGCCCCATTGGCTCAGTATCTAATCTGTCCTTGCACAGGCAGCAGCAACTACATTAATCAAATGTTTAATTTCTAAGTGTTTTAAAATCTGATTGTGATCTGATTATAAGATGTTCTAAAAGATTAGTTATGGACCGTATATCAAAATAATTATTGTTATTATCTTTAAAAATAAGTGGTGGATGATGTAGTCTACACAACTCATGTACTTGAGCAAAGTCCAGAAACTCTAATGAAATACTTCTGTGAAAGTATAAGTATTTATTATACAGTTTAGTTGAGTAAAATTACAAAAGTGCTACTTTTTAATGTATGGAACATTTATTATTTTATTTTATTTTCATAGCTTTGAGCAATATTTTTTGAAAGTCTCATATGTTCACACACACACACACACACACACACACATATCAGAAATACAGTAAAAAGCAATATTGTGAAATTAATCAAATAAATTAATCAAATAAATGTTTTCTATTTTAATATAATTTGAAATGCAATTTATTCCTCTGTCAAAGCTGAATCTTTTGTAACACTATACATGTCTTTACTGTCATTTAAAAAAATATATAATGCATCCTTGCTGAATAAAAGTATTAACTAAAAAGCAATCAATCAATCAATCAATCAATCTTGCTGAATCTTACACTTCCTCTTTCTTGATGCTTCCTCCTTGTTTTTAACCAAATGGAGATTATTGAGGGCGGATCATTGAATCAGCGGGTTGTTGCAGCTCTCTGTGCTCTTTTAACAGGCCTGCCACAGAGTTTATTAGATTGTGCTGAATTTTGAGTGACTGACAAGAGTTTATTCTTATGGCGCAGGTCTGTCATGTTGCTGTCTGGCATGGATACAGGGCTAACTGGAGTATTTGCTCAGGGCCGATTTCCTCTGTGCAGCTTATGCTGATTGGATGATTGTGCTAAAACCAAAGGATGACAGCCAAGAGACATAAATACCCTCTGAGATAACAGCCAAGAGTGATGAAATACAGCGGGGATGTTTGATAATGCTTTTATAGACTTAACGTTTGGTGATGGATTTATTAAATGCTACATCTTGAGTTGCGGTTGTGAATGCTGATTGGTCATCTGTTCATCTTAGGTTTTTTTAATGAATATTTCTGTACTCACTATAAATGTGAAGCATATCTATTTTTCAGTGTTAAAACACTTTACCCAGTGCTGGGTTGATATGCAGAGACAAATATGAATAATCCATTAGTACGTTGATTCCTCTATATCTAAAATATGTAAACAATCTCTGAAGTGTTTCAAAACATTGCTCTGTTTGTTTGTTTGTGTGTCACTTAACCAATGATGTGAGTTTGGGGCAGGATTGTTTTTTTTTTTTTTTTTTTTGCAGTTCTGCAGTCTTTTACCTTATGGCTTACATATAGACCATAGACCATCTGTGGCCATGTCTCAAATGTATACTGATGTTAATGTTCAAAATTACACGTCTTATATAGACCATGGGACTATCGGAGGGAAAGATATAACACGGCAGTTGAATTTCACAAGGATCATGAGAAAGCCGATAAAATTAATGGTATGGGAGGTGAATAGTCATTCAGCTATATACCACTGTGAAAATTACTAAGAGAGTAGAATAAAGTCTGTGGCCCGAGTCGATGAAATAGCTGAGGAGAGCAATTGTACCTTGGGGGTGTCTCCTGCCACCCCTGCTCTCGATCACAACGGTTTAGATAATAGTATTCTCTGCTTAAACATACAGCACATCTGTTTTAAGCCATCAGTGCTGCTCTCAGAAAATGCATCTGAAATGAAAGTAGGATGATTCAACAATACAGTAAAAAAAATAAAAATCAAATCAAATGTAACACTAAAATATAAAAATATAATCAGGTCAGGTATATTATATATATATATATATCTATATATATATATATATAAATTAACAAACAGCCAAATATATTCAGAATTTAGTTTTTTGGGTGCTTTATCCTTGTAAGGGATGATATGACACATAGGAAGCAATGAACACAACAACAACAGTTGAAATAAAGCCAAAAACAGTAAACAATGAGGCAGTAATTTGCATGATTTATTCATGCCAGAGTTCAGCATTCAGCACGACAGAAGTTAGCCCTGAATTAATAGATCTATACACAATATGAGTGTCTTGTCATTGACCAAAATATATTGTGTCCTATACCACATCAAGGAAAAGCAAAGAATCTGCAGTGGAAGCGGTATGGTATCGGTTTCTGATAGTGAGGTGCACTAGTCTAAGAATGTTCCTGCTTAATAAACACTGAACGGCGACATTGTCTCGTCTGTGTTATCATGCTGTTTATAAATGTGCTTATGTATGTGTCTGGTGCCAGGCGATGGGCGGTTCGGGGTGTTATGCATGAGCCTCCAGGTCTGTAATTACAGTACATTGTTGTCAAGTATCTGAGAGGAGTAATTTCAGAAACTCTTATAGAAGAGGAAATTGACCTGCCTTTTCATTATATCACGGGTAATTATGTTCTGCATTTCTACAGTTTTATCCACTGTGTTCCATTTGGTTAATGCAATATACACCACTCTCTGTGAATGCGGCAACTTTGATTCATGATCTGGCACTCGTATGCTCAGTAAATGTGATTCTTGGCAGTGGCTGTGAATTTGTATTTTTTGCAACTATGCACTTGGTGCTGCATTTATCGCACCTGACTGCTGCTATCGCCATGATACACAGAGCAGAAAATATGTCTACATTTGGTTAAATTGCCCAATTTTTGTGCACATTAATGCCCTATGCTGACAAATGTCTGTTCACTATGCATGCATTAAAGGAATACTTCACTCAAACATTATTTACTGAACCCTCATCTCTTTTTTCTTTTTTTTTTTAACAATGTATCATATCTGCTATAATGTTACTTATGATTAATAGTTGGCCTGTCTTAAAGGATGGTTCTAGGACATAAACAAGCTGTAATGTGGACCAAACGTTATGCCTAAACTCAATCAATCAATCAATCAATAAATCAATAAATAAATAAATACATGCATTTGTTTTTAGGGAAAATGCAATACAACAGCATTGTAAGTATTCCAGTTCAGTCATTGTCATTCTTTTAATTTGTTGTCACTCAACTTGCCTATTTTTCTTTGTAAATTGTGCTTATTATCAATTGCATCTTATTCACAAAACTCTTCCTGGTGCAATTACTGTTGCACTATTACTACCCCAAGAAATCAGTCAGTAAACTTAATTTTATTTTTAAAAAAGAGATGCGTATTTGTCAAAGGATGGTGAACAGGTGAAAAGTGTGATAATTATCACACAATTAGCACAATTTCAGCATTGTAAAGAGCTGATTCAGGTGTCTGAGCTGCATGCTGAAGACTGGGAATTGCACAGTGCAAATTGTGTTCAGAACAGATTTTGTTATCTTATTTGCATAATTCCTTTAGCAAATAGGGCGCTAAAACAACACAGATAGTGAGTGCAAATAAACAGCTCTATCAACTCATTTTTAGCGAATCCCCCCTTAAGTGAGTCACGATGCACAGTCAGTCAAAGACAAGGATTTAAGTCTAACCATATATCCAAATAGTCCCAAATGGCTGCTTGACACCTCTCCTCCCTTTAGCATCGAGTGTCAAAGTCGTAATCAAGCCTTCATATTACACTCTCTCATTATACCTCCCATTTTCTTAATTAGGTCCCGTATCACTCATGCTCTGAAAACACCATTTGTCTGGCTTCCCAGAACCTGATGAAGAGCTACTGTACAGATCGTGAAGATTTCTCAGACAAGATGATGCAGGCCTCCCAGCTCCAAACAATCCTATATGGTGGATTTCATGGAAATGGGGGCAGTCATTTATACTTCATGAACTGTTTGTCACTGGTGAAGTAATTATTGATGTCTCCACATCTCGGTAAAGCATCTATCCATCCGCTCAGTACGTGTGAAACAGCAAATCACTTCCATGAATCCTCATAGAGAGTTGCTGTCAAAATAATGACCCTCGATGGCTTATTATTGAGATCAGTGTCATACAAATTTATCTAATTTTGATTATGAAAATAGCACACAGAGCATGATTTCTCAATATTGAGAAAGACTTTAAGGAAGCACATTTAACCGTGAAGGCTAAACAGCTGAAATGATCTGAGGGCGCTGGGGATGTGCCATTTTAAACTGATAAGTGAACTGAAGTATTCAGTCATGAGATGCAATTGATTTGATATGAACTCCTAGGGCAGTTTTTCAGAAAGGAGCTCAGTGCCTTTTAATATTCCATTAAGCACAGCAGAGATAATTCACAAAAGAGCATTATTTTACATTACATTTCACATTTTGCCTTTAACATGAACGTGTTATCACAACTTTAAGATGTTTCAGTTAAAATGTTAAGTGTATGTCCGAGATAAAAACTGCAAAAATACTTTCAGTGGTTTTTATTTGATAAAGGTCAGCTTTAGCAACTAGATTAGATTTTTTTTATGGTTTCCTACTGTAATTTAAGGAAGATGTCCCTCAAATCTAATAGCCAAATGGCAGAAAGGTTGTGTCCTGTGAAGTATCCCTCACAAAAATATAATGGGCATTGGTATGTAATTAAAATATTCCATGTCAAATCACCACTATGTATTTCTTTCTTTTTCAGCCTTATTATGATTATGATGATTATTATTATTTAATGTACGAAATATATAGATTTATTTTTTGACATTTAAAATAATAAATACATATTTTGTAGTCTTTCCTTGGCAGTGTAAATGCAATCAACTTCAACTTCAAATTAAAATCAAATTTTATTTTCAAATTCAAATAGTTGTACATAATTAGTAGCATATCTGCCAGGCATATTATGAAACAAACAAACAAATGCATGAATGAATCTTTAGTGGTCTTTCTTTGGGAGTGTGTTTGACATTTAAAATAATAAATACATATTTTGTAGTCTTTCCTTGGCAGTGTAAATGCAATCAACTTCAACTTCAAATTCAAATCAAATTTTATTTTCAAATTCAAATAGTTGTACATAATTAGTAGCATATCTGCCAGGCATATTATGAAACAAACAAACAAATGCATGAATGAATCTTTAGTGGTCTTTCTTTGGGAGTGTAAGCACAATTAGGGGACATCGGATATGGTTGGGGAGAGTAGTATCAACACCAATTCCACCAATAAGGAATAAGCTAGGTGTCCAATGATAATTTCATTATTTACCCACTTCCTCCCAGATCCCACAATTAATGGTTTCCAAGGCTCTAAATAGGTACATGCAGATTTTATAAAGAAATAAATAACTGATTTTGAGGTAATAATGTAATTTTTTATTTATTTTTTTTTTGGACCAATCAGACACAAAATCAATCATTATGTTTAATGTAAGAGTTTTGGTTAACAACCCACAAAGAGCAACTAACACCTCAAAAAAGGAAGAACAGACCTCTGGTTACCATGGCAAGCAATGGTAGTTAAGCGTTAGTGTTTAATTAATAAAACGTTTGTGCACAAATTCCATTAGTTTCAGGTTCTGCCGCTGCTTGTAAATCAATGTCCCTTTAACAATTCCTGATCTTGGTACATGCTCTATTGCATAAGTACTGTAAGGAAGTAAGTTTCTGTGGCCACAAAAAAAGATAATTTCTTAGTTGATATAAAATTACACTAAACGTTCACTGGACCAACATATTAGTTGATGGTAATATTAATTATTCTACAGTTACTGCTAGCAGCTGATATAAATAATTGTAATTACTTGTAATCATGTATGTACATTTCCATTTTGAGCTCATTTGCTACAACTATATTTTGCTTTGTAATTAAACTGTTGCAGATAAAATCATATAACTTACATTAGAATAAACTGTAGACTCTCAGGCAAAATTTGATGCATTTTTAAACTGCTAATTTCAAACCATTATGCCAATGCAGCCAACTAAACACTGGATGACAAGGGTGGGATAAGTTCTAACACATCTTAGCATCCTCTTACATACAACTGAGAGATTTAATGTTGTCTATATAGAGCTATTTGGCAGCTCAAAGCCAAAAGAAGTGTGGGTAAAATGTTCCCTATGCAGTCTATGGATCCATCAAGCCTGCAATCTAGGGTTAAAAACATTGATTAGTCCCCATTGTAACTGAGAATATTCATACATAGACACAATCTTATGCACGTACAAAATATTATTATTATTTTTTTTGTTAGATCTACATGTTCTTTACCTAGGTACACTGTAGCTGAGTGTTCATTAAGCATACATACTAAATAATTTTAAGGAAGCTTGTTCTATTCATGTCATTCACTCTCTCTCTCTCTCTCTCTCTCTCTCTCACACACACACACACACACACACTTCTGCATCAAACATAAAGTGGATCTGAGCTGTGGTCAGTCACAGAAAGGGAGACATTGCTTTGTGTTGTTCTTTTAGATTGTTTCAATAAACCTGTTTTTGAAGCATTAATGAATGTATGAATAAGTAAGAACGTACATGAATGAATAAAATAATTAATTAATTAATGAATTAATTAATGTTTTCTGGTCTTTTATTGGCCATGTAAATGCAATCAACTTCAAATTAAAATCAAATTTTCTTTTATAATTTAAATAAATATACACTGTGACGATCACCTTAGTGACACACATAGTATGAAAAAAAAATACATACCATAAAAAAGTACCACAACGAGGCTAAAATACTGACCTAAAACTGAATACATAATTTCTAGTGGAGCTTGATGTGGTGGATGTGGTTCTACAACAATGAACAGACCAGCTGCCATTTAAAAACAAACTTTCGCCAAAGTTTAAACTGAAAAACAACAACTACGGAAACACAGTTTCAAAATTGCATGTGACAATGTACTATTGAGCTTGGTGTGTGCAGCATGAGCAGCAGTATTAATGGAAAGGTCAGCGGTTATCTCCTGCATTCAGTGCCTTAATACCAGCACATTCAACACACACAGCAAGCCAATAAACTCACACACTGCATCTATATTTCATATGCAGTGAGCCATATGGTGGGGAGCAGTGATTATTACCATCCACAAGAGAACTGAATCTGTGTTAGCAGCTCAACCAAGGACTCACTGGTGAACTGTTAATAGCATGCAAGATACAAAAAAAAAGTTTTTTAAAGAACTGACAATGTTTTACATCATTCATCATATCACCCACAATACACATCGAATTAATTTAAATGTGACCAACTGTGCATTACTATTCCTCCAGAAAGTAATGAATCTCATTTTTGTCGCACCCCATTAAGTTGAGTGTGTCATGTAAAATGTAAGTCTTTTTTTTGTTATGGGTACTTCCTGTTATACAGTATATGCTGACTTATTATGGCACATGAACCAGATACAAAATAACAAAGCCCCTGGAAATTTAGCATGAATATGCATTATGTACATCAGCATGCATTAATTACTAGTCAGTCAGTGTCACAGTGATGCAAGAAAACCTTTTGATTGCATGATAGTATGTTCATATTCAAGACAGAGCCAGCAGGGGGCAGGTGCCCATCTGCCAGAAATGCCCTTTTCACTTACTTGACACCTTTTATCAGGCGGGTAAAAGCAGACACAAGGCAAATTCGCTTTTACTCCACTGGTCTTGTTCCTTTGACATATAATGTTTGATCTGGAATATCAACGACTTGTGTGAGATACTGTACAGTACTGGAGACATATAACCATCTCTGTAACTTATTCTAGTTTAAGAAAAATTCAGGGGCATTTTTGCAACTATACTACTGTTCAAATATTTGGGGTCAGTATGATTTTTTTAATGTTTTTGAAAAAAAGTATCTTACGCTCATGAAGGCTGACAATTTTTTTTTATTTGAACAAAAATACTGTAAGAAAACACTAGTATTGTGACATTTTATTACAATTTAAAATAACTGTTTCCTGTTTTAATATATTTTCAAATTTAATTTATTCCTGTGATGCAAAGTTGAATATTCTGCAGCTATTACTCATTATTAAAACATTGTAATATTCGTTCATTTGAACATCGCAGATGCCATAACTGTCACTTTTGATTAACTTAATGCTAAATAAAAGAAAAAAAGAAAGAATGAATGAATGAATGAATAAACACATATTTACATTCATACAAACATATATAACCCTAAATTTTGATTAGTAGTTTTTTATTTTATTTTATTTTTTAGTGTGACTATTATCATAACTGAACATGCAGTGTTTCTCTGTAAGTCTCAGGGATTTATCATCAACATCAGCTGTTTCAACTTTGGATTAAATACAATAAATTCAATGTGAATGTTCTTAAAATGAAAGGCTAACTACAATGTAATTTAATACTGCAACTAAAATAGTCTGAACATCAAATAAAATAATACAAATGACGAGTTTATGAAATGGTTGAGGAAATTCAAATTGACTAAACAAGACGAAAATAAATATAATCAGATTTCAATCAGCTGACACAATTCCAAAACAAATTAGGTTTTATAAATGGAAAAATACATATATGCAAAGAGGGAATGTGTTTCTTAAGAAATTAAGCTGAAAACAGCCTCCTTCGTTTTCATCTGTGCCAAATGTTCCTTAGTGCAGTCAAAGACGTCATTTTGTTTATAGTCTTAAAATCGTTCAGTAGATGCTTTGTGAATAAAACTTCAGACTTCAGTGAGTCTAAAACCAGTGAAGTGTGAAACAAGTGAAGAAAGTTTTGTATTATATCTTAATAATGCTACAAAGTGTCTCCAGCTAAAATAAATCTATACTACGTCAACATAGCTCTTGAAATGCCCTTTTCTTTCTGATACCTTCACCTTCTCTGATGAAACAGCGTTGGTTAAATAATTTTAAAATAACGACATGAATATTGCATGAAGTAGCCAACATGCCAATCATTTTACATTATTGTAATTAAACTTTAACCTGTCGACAGCTTCAGGGGTGGACTTTCATTGGTCATTTCGATATTTGCAATCAGAGTAATTGTCGGTAATGTTCTAGAGTTATATACCATGGGGTTGATTTTGAGTCCCTCCATCATGATGGTTTTCTAGCAGCACAGGCTTTTTGAATCATAATCTGCAGGTACTGTTAAGAGCAGCCTTCCTCCCTGGAGGGTCTGTGTATCATTTCTGGCAATCAAGCTGGTGCTGCGGTGAATGGAGAGTTGCCTTAACCCCAGACCCGATCCATCATAACAGGAAAAGAGGCTTTGTGTCAGGTTAACTGAAACCTCCTGTCACCTCTTTTGCCTCTGTAGACCATGAGGAGCACCAGTCCTACATGTTCAGGTATTGAACTTGACACAGGCAAACTATTATTAGCAAAGAAGAGCAACACGTGGCCCTTCAGATTTTTGAGCTAAAAAAGTGGATTTTGAATGCATCCTTCAGAAAATTATATTTGTGTTTTTTACTAAGTTACGCAGACCTTCCAACCTGTATGTATTATGAGTCAAAACAAAACAATACAAAAAGAAAAAAAAAGGTCTGTAGGGGTAAACAAATCAAATTAGCCCAAAGGGAATTATTAATGTATTTTATTAAAGGGGAATTTGAAAGAATCGACTCTTTACGACCGAGCAAATTAATCGTCCAACACTCATTTGACTCATTTGGCTCTGCAACAGATAATAATATCTGACATATAGTGAAAACACTATTCTTAGCAAGGTAACAAGATCGTTAGATTAAAGGCAGAGTAAGTGATTTTTCAAAAACACTTTAGAAAACTGATTCGGGCCGAATCGCAAAACAAACTTGTAGCCAATCAGCAATAAGGGGCATGTCTACTCGTGATGTGGAGGAGAGCGCGTTCAGTGCATGGGATGGACATTAGCCGAGCGACAGAAAGATAGAGATGGCGGATAAAAAAACAAAAGAGGAAAACGTCTGCGGAACGATAAGGCAAGAAGTAGGACCCGTGTAAATATCGGATCAGCTTTCCAGCGCTTGAGAGAACTCAAGGAGCGGAGGCCTGCGATCAGACGCCGAGGTTGCTTTGTTTCTTCTCAATAGGTGAGTAACAGTGTTTACAACAGCTAAAGTCTGCCTACACTGAACGCGATCAAACGACCGTTGAAAACCATTTGAAATTTGTGTCAGCACGTCATAAATAGAACCCGGCAGCAGTTTTCTGTCGGGTATTTGTTGCGCCGCGCCACTCACGTCCGTAGACACGGTGTAACAAATATCAACATTGGCTACCAGAAATTACTTACTCTGCCTTTAAGGCAATACATTGATAAACATAACACAATACACTTCTCTTTAAATACAAACAAAACTTTATTGACCAATCTAACACATAAAGCTAGCACCTAACACAAACACACACACACACACACACACATTCACACGAGTTGCAGAAAGGAGGAAAGTGAGGAAGAAAGAGAGAGTGAAACTTCTAGGAAACTCAACACTCCTCCCCCTAGGGGGTACATTGGGGAATGCAGCCTGCATGACCGGTGTCTGAAGCACGTGTGAAACAATGCCAATCTATTGGCCAACCTGGCTCATGACGTCATAGGCGGGATGCCCGGAAGTATAAAAGGGCACCTGCTGAATACATCATCCTCTTTGTTGTCTTCAGGAGCCGTCTGTTTGAAATGCGTGTGAGAGACCAAGGCAGGTGAGCTGTGTGGAAAGTGTGTGCCTCCATTCCAGAGGTTTCTGGCACTTGAGGAAGCACACGATCTATCTGTCATCTGTTTTTGGTCAGGAGCTTGCATGTTCAGTGCTCGAGGGCTCTGAACGTGCTCATTGTGAGTGTTATCCAATGAGAAGCTCCATTCATGTTTGTCCCTCTTCTCGAGAGATGAGTGACAATCATTTGCGTCTTGTGGTTCGGGTACTGCTGTTGCCGAGGCACGCCGAATATTTGGATTGCGGGATTCGCGGGATTGAGATGCCCTTTTTGGGTTATCGGATCCCGAGGATAGTGCTCGAGTCGAGCAGCTCCTTAGGGAATATGTGCCTCCGTGTTTGGATTCTAACCGTTTGTCTCCCGGGGCCCGGTCCCGCCGTTGCCGCGGCACAGTTATCTAAACTCGAGGTCATTGCTTTGATCTGCGTCATCCTTACACCCTCTCTATACGGTTGTCAGATGCCACAGATATTGTTGGGTTGGTATGACGATGAAGTGTGAGCACAGAGTCGTTTCAGCCCTGATCCTGCGAGATCGTGGGCGGAGCTATATTCAGCTCGGCCGTGCCTCTCTAATATGCATGTTAATGTGTGTGGAGAGCCTCGCTGGGTGTGAATATATTTTAATATCCTGTGGAGAGAGGCTTGTGAGTTTTCTCTTCCAGGGTTTTCAGCACCTAGAGTGGTTATGGGGAATATCTTTTTTCTCTGGAATATGGTGGTCTGAGGGCAGCTATATTCTAGCCTAGATTTTAATAACTAGGT
>NW_015505326.1:16656-18267 GCF_001515645.1 Sinocyclocheilus grahami | reverse complement strand
CACACATATGGGTTTCAGACATGATACAGATTTATGCAATAAAAATACATTTGATTATAATTCCTTTTATCTTCGTATGAGGATGATCTGATGCATTTCAATATTTAGTGAGTTTCTGGGTTTTAGAGAGGATTTGGTCCTTTAAGGCAAGGTCTGTGTTGTCTTGAGTGGGGAAGAATCACCAGGTGTTTATCTCATGAATTTCTTTGAGTCACACTGTGCTTTTGACCATTTGTTCTTGGTTTAAAACAACACAAATTTGACTGGTTATTCCTTAAGTTAAAAGGGGTTTCTTTGTTTGAAGTTAATTAAACTGTAGGGGAAGTTTGTCATTCTCAGTCCAGATGACCTGGGTTGGGGTCATAAAGTTTTGCTTTAGAATTTGGCTCTCCTGATCAAAGAAATTCTTGTCAAACGATTCTGATCAAATCATTTGTTGATTCAACCATTGGTGTCTGAGTGGTTCAGTTCCTAAAGGGCTTTTCATAGTGAGTAGCTAATGTTGTTTTCTGTGTCTCAGCTCGGGTTGCAGTAAATGCTGAGTTTGGTTCACTTATTACATACATTTGAAAGCACAACACACACCAACTATATTTACACATTTGTAATATGAATCGTTTATACAGTAAATCTGCTGTTATCAAAACAGAAACTTTATGGTCCCCCTGCAGTTTTAATTAATTAAATAATTAGCAAAAATAAAAGCTATATATAAAAGCTTGTTTGATAGCAAAGGAATTAACAGTCATGTCATACTGTTTTGTAAATTAATTAATTACCTAATTAAAGGGGTCATATGATGTTGCTAAAAATAACATTATTTTGTGAATTTGGTGTAATGAAATGTGTTGATGCGGTTTAAGGTTAAAAAAACACATTATTTCCCACATACTGTACATTATTGTTTCTCCTCTATGCCCCGCCTTTCTGAAATGAAATAGATTTTTTTATCAATTTTTACAAAGCTCATCGGTCTAAAAAAAAGGTGTGCTGTGATTGGCCAGCTATCCAGTGCGTTGTGATTGGCCGAATACCGCAAGCGTGTGACGGAAATGTTACGCCTCTTGCCATATTGTAATGCCTTGTCCCAGCCGGAGCGACGAGACAAAAACATTAAAACCCATTATAAATGAGGCATTTGTTGCATCCAATGGGGACATAATTACGGATTATAATGACGTATACTGTCTTTTTACGCGTTGCATTGCATCGCGCCGTGTAAACATAAAACCATGTCTGCATTTGTGATCGGATAAATGACAAACAACCAGCGCTACTCTACACTGCTCAAAACTCGCGTTTTGAAGAACTCGCATTTTAGGTAGGCGTGGTTGACTGTAACGGGGCTGACAAGACGTGAGACGTGCGGATCCATATGCAAGCTCTTTATTAGGAGAAGACGGAGACGTGGTCATACAACAGGCATGGGTCAGATAATGGCAGACAGGTATATGGCGGGCAAAACACAAGAATAGTCCTAGGGCAAGTGTAGGTCAACGATCGGCAGACAGAATCACAGGGGCGAGACTAGAGGGATAAATCCAGGGAGACAGGCAAAGATCAGAACCGAGAAAACTGACAAGGCAAGGCAAAACAAGGAAACACGGGAAG
>NW_015505326.1:11563-15438 GCF_001515645.1 Sinocyclocheilus grahami | reverse complement strand
TTTGGTGTAATAAAATGTGTTTATGCGGTTTAAGGTTAAAAAAACACATTATTTCCCACATACTGTACATTATTGTTTCTCCTCTATGCCCCGCCTTTCTGAAATGAAATAGATTTTTTTATCAATTTTTACAAAGCTCATCGGTCTAAAAAAAAGGTGTGCTGTGATTGGCCAGCTATCCAGTGCGTTGTGATTGGCCGAATACCGCAAGCGTGTGACGGAAAGGTTACGCCTCTTGCCATATTGTAATGCCTTGTCCCAGCCGGAGCGACGAGACAAAAACATTAAAACCCATTATAAATGAGGCATTTGTTGCATCCAATGGGGACATAATTACGGATTATAATGACGTATACTGTCTTTTTACGCGTTGCATTGCATCGCGCCGTGTAAACATAAAACCATGTCTGCATTTGTGATCGGATAAATGACAAACAACCAGCGCTACTCTACACTGCTCAAAACTCGCGTTTTGAAGAACTCGCATTTTAGGTAGGCGTGGTTGACTGTAACGGGGCTGACAAGACGTGAGACGTGCGGATCCATATGCAAGCTCTTTATTAGGAGAAGACGGAGACGTGGTCATACAACAGGCATGGGTCAGATAATGGCAGACAGGTATATGGCGGGCAAAACACAAGAATAGTCCTAGGGCAAGGGGAGGGCAACGATCGGCAGACAGAATCACAGGGGCGAGACTAGAGGGATAAATCCAGGGAGACAGGCAAAGATCAGAACCGAGAAAACTGACAAGGCAAGGCAAAACAAGGAAACACGGGAAGGATAACAGGAACTAGGAAAACTAACAGGCGAAGTAATACTCGGCAGTGAATGGTAGTTTGAGTGAGTGATATATAGTGAGTGAGTGATGTGAAACAGCTGTGTGCAATCAGTGAAAACAGCTGTGTGCAATCCGTGCCGAGTGTAATCAGTGCAATGAATGATGGGATATGTAGTCCGGGGCGATGTGCAACAGTGTGTAGTGCGAGAGTCAATGAAACTGGAAAGGGTGACCTCCGATGGCTAGCAGATGGAAGTTCATGGACCGGATTCGTGACATTGACACTTAACTTTTATAAAGAATATCTCTTTGGATTTGAGACTTTAGTCTTTGCAACTTTACAGATCTTATTTATGCACCAAGAGCTTGTAACACTCCAAAGAGAAAGGGAACATTTAAATTGCATCATATGACCCCTTTAATTAATTAATGAATTTATTTAGTTAGTTATTTAGGGGCCAAGCACCGATGGTGCAATGGCACCTATTGTATCTGTTAGATTTCTTCTTCTTCTTCTTCTTCTTCTTCTTCTTCTTCTTCTTCTTCTTCTTCTTCTTCTTCTTCTTCTTCCGCTTCCACTTCCGCTTCCGCTCTTGAGTCTATGGCAGCCCATGTCTGATCTGTCACCACAGCAAATCTGGAGTCTCTAAGTCAAATTCTCTAGCGCCACCACTTGTCCAAAATTTCACTCATGTTTATGCTAATAACTTTTGAACCGTAATATTTTTTTCCTCTGAATCAATGGCTCATGCCGAGTCGAAGTCCATGAATGAAGTCCAAAATTAAAAGATCTAAGTTTTAGTTTTTTTTCGCTATTTTCAATAGTTAAAAAAGCTACTTTTTCTAACACGTCCTAGACAGTTTGTCTGATTTTCACCAAAATTTGCTCTGATCATATTCACACCATGCAAGAATTCAAGTTGATTAGTCATACCGTTCTTGAATAACTTGCAAACGAATTAGATGAAAAGCACACAACAATGGATGTGAGGCTATATATCCGCAATGGTTTGGCGTATTGACACCAAACTTGGTGTGTGTTATAACAAGCATGACTTCAGGCTACCTGCAGTGTTTTGATGCAGTGTCACCTAGTGGTCAGGAGATACAAAAAATGACTGTTTTTGCTTATAACTTCTGAATGGTTTGACCAAAACTCACAAAACTACAAAACTCGAACCATATCCAATTTTCCCATATCGGGAATTTTGGGCATCGGCCATTTTTAATTTTGTCATAAAATGCTATAATTTACGAACCCATTGACATATCATTACAAAGCTCGCTATGCATCTTCGACACCATGCCGTGATGGGACTCAAAACGTTTGGGGGCAGCACCACCTTCTTGTCAAAAGTAATAATGACATTTCTAAAAATGCTAGTAACTTTTGCTTACATTAGCTTATTGTAATATCCTATGTTGATAGATTCCTTGGATCATGCTGAGAACATCGATACCAATTTTGCCATAATTAGTTGAACTTCCTGTCCGCCATTTTGATTCCTGTTGAAAACCTACTTTTTCAAACTCCTCCTAGACCGTCAATCCGATTTTCACCAAATTTGACTCAGATCGTCTTCAGACCATGTTGACAAAAATGTATGGATTCCGTGTCGATATACGAAACGGTTCTTGTTTAGCGCATCAACAAATTTGCTGGAAGGATGTCAAACTGCATCTGAGGCTGTATCTCTGCAAATCTTTGACATATTGACAAAAAACTTTGTATGTGCCATTGTCACCTCACACTGACCATGCCACATTAAGTTGGTAACAGCACCACCTATTGGTCAAAACTAATAAACCATTCATTAAACATTAATTATGAATTTTCCATCAATTCTAATAACTTTTCATTACATTAGCCTATTGTAATCAAACTGGTCTCAAAATATTCATTGGGTTATGCTGAGAACATAGATACCAATTTTGCCATAGTCGGACAAACTTCCTGTCTGGCATTTTGATTTTCCTTGACAAACCTACTTTTTCAAACTCCTCCTAGACGGCTTGTCTGATTTTCACCAAATTTGAGTCCGATTATTTTCAGACTGTGCTTACAAAAAGTTATGGATTACCGTTTTTGTATAGCGCCGCAACAAATTTGAGGCTTGATGCCAAACTGCATCTGAGGCTGTATCTCTGCAAAGCTTTGACATTTTGACACCAAACTCTGTGTGTGCCATTGTCAACTTATACAGAACACACCACATACATTTGATAACAGCGCCACCTATTGGTCAAAAGTCATAATCCATTAAGGCATATTACTAGTTGTTGTATTTATGATTTTTCAGATTCAGCAGATTTACTGTACAAATTATTCAAATTACAAATTTGGAAAAATAGTTGGTGTGTGTTGTGTTGTTGTTGTATAGTCATGTTGAATGTGGAAAAAGACAGGAAAAATAAACTCATATTTCAATATGCTATACATTTATTTGTGCAATTTGTGGAGCACTGAGGAGCATGCAGATATATATATTGTAAAATAAAAACAAAAATAAAGGAAACTAATAAGAAATGCAGCACAGGAGGGGAAATAATGAAACTGATTAATTCAAAATTTGAAAAATATTAATAAAAAAACAAACATTGGTGTGCAAAATAATCAAGCCTCCTAGGATGCAACTGGATGATGTTGTTTTTTTTCAGTGCCTGGTCAAAGCTCACAGATGCATAATATTCATGGTCTCCACTGAGTTTGAAACTGTTGCTACAGCCGTGTCTCTTCGTCAGCACACTATTTTGTGTTTTTGGGAGCTTGAAAGAATGTCCAAACAGTGCAGACATTACTCTTTCCTCCATATGGGGACGTGGAGGAATGCACGGGAAAAAAACAAAAGTTTTCAAAAAACGGAAATCAAACGGGGAGAGGGGGTGCCGCTTAATTTTAGGTCCGGTATTCTGTCACGGGTGCACTGCTGAGCGGACTGAGCAAGGAACGGAGAGAGACGAGGAGTACATTAATCCAAATGGGTTTAATCAACACAAGGAACACTCACGCTATACATGACATGAACAATACCGGACACTGGAGCACACACAGGGAACACTATTTATACACACAGGAGGAGGGGATGACGAGACA
>NW_015505326.1:0-3897 GCF_001515645.1 Sinocyclocheilus grahami | reverse complement strand
AATTCAGAAATTAATTAGCCACATTTCCACTGCGCACACAAGATCTAAATGGGCCAGCCGGGGCTAAAGCTTACAACTACGACCTTCGAGGCCACAATCAAACCGCATAAACTGGTATTTATGATTATTTCACATAGAAGAAGGACACACGTATTGAATTGCATCTGCACTGATTGGTTTGTTATCACATGGCTACTTTAAACAGCTCCATTAAGCCTTTAGCCCCAAAGAGTGCACATTTAGAAAGAGAATGATACATTCTCAAATGCTCACACCTCATTTCTTTACAGAGGATGATTCTATATTACTATATTAATGTTCCACTAAATTATGCGATCATCTGATGAGTTTTGAGTGCTCTCTCTCATCTTACTGCCATTACACATAGTGGGGAAGAAATATCATCAAAATGGTTTTAAATAAAAAAAATAGCAATTTAGTGAGTTTCTGTTTTTATAACATAGCTATGCCTATGATATAGACAAACAAGAGTCCTGTTCTTTTCCCCGAATATCTGCACGATCGCAAATGTACAATAAACAACATCTGACAGAGTAACTTTCAGAAACAAAATTCCGTTTCGCTTCGACAAAAAGAAAATAGAACAAACACAGTAGAACAGCTGCATCTGTGAACAACAGTGTTTTGTTCCTCATCGTTTCACGGACCAGCAAATGACTCAATCAGGCTATAAGTGCAGTTATTTGCAAAGTTAAATGAATCAGCTTTTTAAACGAATCGGTCGATTCAACTCACTCATTAAGACAATTACCTGCTGCCTCCTACTGGCGGTTGTAGTTTCATATTTTAAAAAGTAGCTTATTTAATTTTTGCAATCATTTAATATTTCTACATTAAAATGTTATATTTAAACAACATTTATGCACAATCCATCTATGCATTTTGTTGATAGTGATTTCATTTGATTGTTAATAGCCAGCATGTCTTTTTATTCGATTGAATTTATTTATTAAATAAGAACCTGACATAAGAGGACACATATATGAAAATAACTTTTATAATACTAATAAGCAAATATCTCTGGCTTTTTGTTTTTTTTTGCTCAAAGTTATGTCAGGGTTTTGATCTCTCAACTGAGAGAACACATCCTGTTTATTATATTATAATGCATATTTAATATTGCATTTGAACTTTGACTATAGCCTAGACATGTTGCATAGTAAATGTACTATTTATGAACCTCAAAGCATATGTTTGTGCATTTTGTGTTACTCCATATTGATGTTCTATTTGAGGGCATTTATAGTGTAGGTATAGAGCCCAAACATAACCTAAAGCCCAGGGCCCCCCGCCTCCCTAAGTCCTGCCCTGGCCATGATGCACCAAGTCGACGGTCAGACATCGGCTAACTGTAATCTCTGAGCAATGTTTTGGCCCAGCCGCAGGCGATGTGAGGCGACAACATAGTCGGTTTGGTGTGCCTGGGCTTGAAGGATCCTAATGGGATCAAATAAGAATCCTCAAAGAATCAAACAGGATTCTACTGGATAAACAAAATTCCTACAATATTTTGTGTTCTTACATGAGATAATTCTATTGGTTATTGTATAAGCTTTATCAGAAACATACTTGTGGAATTGAATTGTTGTCTTGCAATGGGACAGTTAAAGAAAATCACACTTACAGCTTTAAAATCCTGAAAGATTTTCTTTAAATTCCATCCATCCTTTTATTTTATCCTATTTGTAATCATAGCTTTCTGTAATTTATCTTCGGGCACAATAACTTGATTTTAAAGTCTCAGCTGAAGATATTCAGTGAATAGAAACTTTTTTTTTTAAACAGAGCTAAAAAAGTATAAAAGTGAGAATATGGAGTTCAAACACACACACACACGCATATACAGTGGGTACGGAAAGTATTCAGACCCCCTTAAATTTTTCACTCTTTGTTATATTGCAGCCATTGCTAAAATCATTTAAGTTATTTTTTTTTCCTCATTAATGTACACACAGCACCCCATATTGACAGAAAAACACATAATTGTTGACATTTTTGCAGATGTATTAAAAAAGAAAAACTGAAATATCACATGGTCCTAAGTATTCAGACCCTTTGCTCAGTATTTAATAGAAGCACCCGTTTGATCTAATACAGCCATGAGTCTTTTTGGGAAAGATGCAACAAGTTTCCCCTTCGGGAACTCGAGCTGCGTCGGAAAACGCTAGGGGAACGCCTTCAGCGATACCAAGCTCTGAATCATATGTGTAATCAGTCAAACGATGGGCGAGACGTCCGCGGCGGGTGTCTGTGTGTTAGTGAATGCTCATGTAGCCCACTTACTGAGAAAATGTGAAGAAAAGCAATGAACAATGTCCATCCTATTTATGTCAATCATTACTAGCTCTATTGTAATGCCTTTACTGAAGTAATCACAGTATTGTTGTGGAAATGATGAGGAGGAAGTGATGCTACTGTAGACCTAGATGATGATGAAAGTACTTCCTGTCTTTTATGTTTGGTCACATGATTTATTACTTGTTTTTTAAAGTTTCAGCTGAAGATTTTCAGTGAATTATAACACATAAAGGTTGACATATGACTGAAAAATATGCAATTTGGATGGATGTATGGATCATCAAAAAAGTTGCTTACTGTCACACTTACCCTGGACTTCAATTCCCACAATCCATTTCACTCTGATTACGCACACGGCTGCAGCCAATCACACACCCTACATAAGCCATGGACTTCCTCTCTCTCACTGCCAAGTATTGTTTAGCGTTTATCAATGTGTTAGTTGATAGCTACTTTACGGAGCCAGCTCCCTGCCTTATTTCCTAGTTCTAGTCAAAGTCTAGTCATAGTCTTGCCTTGCCTATTTTCCCGTGTTTAGATTCTTGCCTGTGTATCTTGGATTACCCCTCTCGTCTCGCCCTGTTTGGACACTGATTACCCCTCACCTGGACCATAGCCTGTGTTTCGGATTAACACTTTGGATTACCTTATTTGGACATTGTTCGCCAGAGATCGACCACGCCCGTTCATTGGACTACACTTGTGTCTTGCCCTCAATATAACCTTACCTGTTTGCCATTGTTTGACCCATGCCTGTTATTACCACGTCTTGGAATAAAAGCATGCAGATGGATCCGTACGTCTCTCGTCTCTGTCAGTCGAGCCAAACAGTGTTTCTCACATTAAGAAATTTTCATTGTGAAAAAGGCCCAGCAGAGGTTGTACTTCCTTCGCCAGCTGAGGAAGTTCAACCTGCCACAGGAGCTGCTGAAACAGTTCTACTCCGCCATTATTGAATCTGTCCTCTGCACTTCAATAACTGTCTGGTTCAGCTCAGCTACCAAATCTGACCTCAGAAGACTTCAGAGGGTAGTCCGGACTGCTGAGCGAATCATTGGTACAACCCTCCCTTCTCTCCAAGAACTGTACTCGTCCAGAGTGAGCAAAAGGGCTGGCAGAATCACTCTGGACCCCTCACATCCAGCACACTCCCTCTTTGAACTGTTGCCATCTGGTCGACGCTACAGAGCTCTGAGCACCAGAACGACCAGACACAGGAACAGTTTCTTCCCTCAGGCCATCCATCTCATGAACACTTGACAATAACTGTGGAACACACACTATTTATTCACTCATACACTTATTTATCTAACACACACACTCAGTCTACATTTCAATTTGCACATAATATACCTGTACATACAACTGTCTATTGTTATATACCTGTACATACAATTGTCGATTTGTATATTTTTATTCCTTAGTTACTTGTTCTATTTTTCTATTTTTCATTATCTGTGTTTTTGTTCTGTCACTGTCATTCTGTTACACTGTGGAGCTTCTGTCATGACAAACAAATTCCTCGTATGTGTTAACATACCTGGCAATAAAAACTCATTCTGATTCTGATTCTGATTC
>NW_015505325.1:2195217-2196055 GCF_001515645.1 Sinocyclocheilus grahami | reverse complement strand
AATGCAAAACGCATTCTGTGTGAACGGTCCCTTAGAAAGTCTAAGAGGACATATAGCAAATGCGTTTTTGCTTTTAAAAATGCGAGATGCAAAGCACTAGAATAGGAAAAAATAAAAACACAAACACAAAAACACATTTTCTCTTTTTAAACGTTTTTTTTTTTTTTTACTTAAGCGCCACATTTTTAGAGGGCTGTTATGCTCGAGGCACTGCAAAAGACGCGAGCGCAACAGTCAAAACATGTCCATCTAGCTCATATTAGTGTAAAAAAACAATGGAAAAGCAGTGCAGTGGAACACAAAAACGTGTTTTGTGTGAACGGCCGCTAATGCATCAAATGTATTCTGGGCTTTTGGCTCAGGTCTTCAGATTATGTGTAGTTCTGTTTTGTTTAATTGTTCTAATGATGGTGACCTGCCTGAGGGGTCATGTTTGAGAGAACTCAACTTTTGTTTTTTTTCCACTAGTATCCTGAGGGAATCAGTAAGTACGACTATATTCCCAACTTTGCAACTCGGGGACTTCACTACGACATCCAAAAGGTGCATTTAACCTTCTTTGTTTGAGTTTTTGTAGCGTTTTTTAATAGTAGCTGTGCAATAAAATTAATATAACCATTTTGTATTATTATTGTAATGCCACAGGGACTACTGATGAAAATTGACGCCTTCCATTATATCCAGTTGGGCACTGTTTATAGGTAAATTGACCCTCATTTGATCAATTTAATCAGTGAGTTTGTGTGGAGAATTGTGTGTTATGTAATTCTCAGGTTTTATTTCTTGTATTCGTAGGGGTCTGAAGCCTGTCCCTGATGATGAGGTCATGAAACTTTAT
>NW_015505325.1:2193142-2194080 GCF_001515645.1 Sinocyclocheilus grahami | reverse complement strand
CCAGGGTCCCAAAATGAAGCAGTTTATGGATGTGTTCTCCATCCCTGAGATGACTCTCTTGGCAGCTGCGAATGATTACTTCATCTCAAATGACATAGAGTATGACCCAGTGCATCTCTACAAAGATGTCTCAGTACGTATGAAGTCAATGTGCCCTTCATGAATCCTGATCAAATCACTTGTCTTCCTGGCGATTAAGAGCATTTGCACAATAAAGCCAGGCTGTTTTTACAGTCTGTGGGAATAGTTTACAAACTGCTTTTGTCATTTAAAACCGTGAGAGCTGTTTCTTGACTGTCGTTTTGTAAACTCTGTAGTCAAGCTGAGTGGATTCTTTTCTTCTGCCTTCTGGTTAAGTGCAGCTGACTGATTTGTTTTCATTCAGCCCAGATCACGGTGGTCTTGAATTGGGTTACAGAGAGCGACTTTGTTTTTTCATGCTGTTTTGGGTCAATTTACTTGCAGAATGTAGTCTTGTCTTTCACTTCTGCTTTTCAGCCCCACTCTAAATTCCTCCTTACCCGAGCTTTGGCTAACTAGTAGAAAATAAAAATCGTAACTGAGCAACAAATGGCTGTAATCGAAAATTTGTCTGAGCTCCAAAGTGTGTCAACCAGAATCAAATGAATTGTTTTGCAGTATGTGGGTATGCCTCATTAACACTTTCACTAGAGTGCTTGTCAGGAAGTAGAGCGTCAGCTGCACTTGTTTATCTTTCAAGCGCAGCTTTTCAAACTGACTTCTGTCCACACTGGTAGAACAGATTGTACTGTACTCGCAGTGTGACGTGTGGGTACGTAAGCTGTCATAGGGAACCGGAAACCTGGCAGCAGATCAAAGTAAAGTTTGTGATAGATCTGTTTTAAAATCATTTCTAAATCTAAATGAATTTATCTGTATTTATATATATATATATATATATATATATATATATATAT
>NW_015505325.1:2173121-2188878 GCF_001515645.1 Sinocyclocheilus grahami | reverse complement strand
CATACCCACCCTCAGGCAAGATGAAGTTAAAGCAGCATGTGAAAACCTTCCTAAATTGGGAAAGACTTGCGGGGAAGTTCCCTGGCAGGAAACTTGGAGCAAATTGTTCCTGCCACACAAAACCAATGAAAGGTCTGTTGACTCGTTGCTTCCAAAAACCTGAATGAGTACTGGGGGGAAAAAACTACAGTGTGTTGTAGTTTGTAGCTCAAATCCTTGAAATCAATCGCAATATTAGCAACTGGCTAATAAAACTACCATTGCTTTGCTTTGTTTCAGGGAAACCTTGTGGATTTTCTGAAGCTAACAGGATGGCGAGGATCCAAGGTGTTCTATTTTGGAGATCATCTCTACAGTGACTTGGCAGTGAGTGATCGTCACGCTTCTGTTTTGTTCACATTTGTTGCGCAAACGTCTCTTCCTTTTGTTTTTACTTCTTCAGAAACAGTGGAAGTAAATCTCACTCTATCGTTTTCATAATCACCGGTTTCCAGAGTCAAACACTAACAATGATTGTAAAAAGGTTCTTGAAGTGGACTATAGTCTAAACATCCTGTGTCCTGGCATTTTAGGACCTGATGCTGCGTCATGGGTGGAGGACAGGCGCGATCGTGCCTGAACTTGAGGTGGAGACGAAGGTGGTGAACACAGACCAGTACGCTCAAAGTCTCACGTGGTTGCAGGCGCTCACCGGACTGCTGGAGCGCATGCAGGTACACATTGTGGTTCTGAACTCCACCAACACTCTTCCTGTTTAGAATAGAAAAGTATTTATCCTGATAAATGTCTACTTTTTATTAAATTTCACATTAAAGTAAAAACAAAAGGCATTTTAATTAATCAAACTTTGTTTTTGAATCGCTGTAAGTGAGTTTCTAGAGAGCAAATAAGAGCAAAATAAACACATCTGCATTACATGTGATTCTGCAGTATATGGATGCATAGGAATGACCTCGTAGGTTTGGCAGAGGTCCATTCGCTTTATATTGATCGGAATTGATTGTTCTGAATGTTCGTTTCCAAAGTTAGATTCTCTATGTAAGAAAAGCTTGGTGTGATCGGTTTTTCTGTTTGTATAATCCAGAATGCATACAACCTCATATTCTGTCAAAGTTTTGGGTGATAATTGTTTTAAATGGTGCTACACTAAAATGTAAGCCTCTCAAAATGCTATAGAATTGTTTGGGTCTTACAATTTTTAATTTAAAGACACTGTTACTATAAAGTCTGTATCCTCTGAAGTGATCCGTTTTTGATGCTCACCAAGGCTGCCTTTGTTTGATATAAAACATTTAAAAAAAACAGATACAGGAAAATGTGATGTTATGAAAAATTACAATTTCAGACTGTTTTCTGTTTGAATATAATTTAAAATGTGATTTATTCCTGTGATTGTAAAGTTGAATTTTCAATTCAATTGTATGCTTTAATATGCTTATTGGCTGCTTAGGAAACATTTCTTATTGTTAATGTTTAAAACGGTTGTGCTGCTTTTTATTTTTGTGAAAACGTGATAGTTTTGTTTTCAGGATTTTTTTTTAAATAAATAGAAAGTTCAAAAGAATATTTGAAATAGAAATCTTTTGTAACATTAAAAGTGTTTTACTGTCACTTTTGATCAATTTGATGCACTCTTGCTAAATGAAAGTATTATTTTCTTACAAAAAAAAAAAATCTTACTGACCGTAAAACTTTTGAACGATAGTGTTTATATTATTATATTATTTATTTTATTTTTTTAATGGCTACTATAAAGGTCTATGATGTCTTTTGTATCATCTTAAGGTAATCTTCCAAAAGTTTTCCCTATTGATTTGAAGAAAATCTCTCTTTAGACAACTGACTTATTTACGTCTTGGTTTTCAGATGCATCGGGATCCTGAGTCCAAGAAGGTTCTGCAGGAGTGGCTGAAAGAGAGAGAGGAGCTACGGTGAGTGAAGCAAGACAAAAAGACAAAAAACTCACTAGATGAACAGATCAAGACCTAAAGTCATTGTAACATGTCTTCCAATTTCCTTTTACAGGGCAGTCACCAAGAACCTCTTCAACCCTCACTTTGGCAGCATATTCCGTACCTGCCACAACCCCACCTATTTTTCCCGCCGCCTGTGCCGTTTCTCAGACCTCTACATGGCCTCTATCAGCTGCCTGCTGAACTACGACCTCTCATACACCTTTTACCCTCGCCGAACGCCCCTGCAGCACGAAGCCCCCCTCTGGATGGACCAGCTCTGCACTGGCTGCATGAAGACACCCTTCTTAGAAGAGATGGCCCATATTCGTTAAAACCGCCAAAGGTTTAATGTGCAAATATGAACTGAATAGTGAAATGAGGGGTGTGTGTTTGTGTCTCTATCTATAGCATTGGAGACGTGGCACTTTTTGCATGAACGCCACATACAATGGGGCCACCTGCTGGATGTTATGTTGCAATGCGTCTCAATGTTCTCAAGCCTTGGACAGCTAAAGACGGGCTTGTTGATGAACTTATCCTTGTGTTCTTATCTCTAACTTTTTTACATTTGATGCTCTTGCATTATGTCTTACTAAACATAGTTAGATGTTAAGTGGTTTACAGTTCTCTCTTTTTTTTTATTTTTATTTTTTTTTTTGGTTTTGTAAACCAGTATGTCATGAGTTTTGTAGTTGCAACAGGGTGATGTTTGTATTAACATTAATCATGATAGCAGGAAGAAGGAAATATACTATACTTGGGGTAGCCAGACATTGGTAGGCCGAAGTATTGAGCCGCTGGCCAAAAAATGCACAATTATGAGTTACAAATACAGTAGGTCTGATTACAAGTGCGATTAGGTCAAATAGCTTCATAGATTGGTGTTTTAATGTTACTTACCTTCCCCACACTACATTAATCATGTAGCCAAGCCTCATAAAAGTTTAAATATGTGCAAGTAATACCAGTCTCCACAGCTTATTATTTAGTAGAGAAATTATAATGTTTTTTAAATGACAGCTGTATTTACATACTTGGAAGCTCCTGGAGGGCCAAACCAAATGCTGTTGTTATTTTTGACCTTGCAAGCCCTCACTGTTTGTGGCTTTAGACTAAGCTTCTGTACAATCAGAGCATTGTTTGCTTACAGTTAAATCTGTGAATAGCTATGCTGCTAAATTCAGTTTTCCAGGAACAAGAAAGATCTCATCTTTTGTATGTACTTAGTCTACAATTTAAAAAATCTAATAAAAGGCTTTGTCTTAATATTCGTCATGTTGGTTTGTTTTAACTTTAAGAAATGAAACACCTAACCCACATCTTTTAAAAGTTGTGAAAAAGTGAATTATTACTACAATAATGATTTTCTGTTGAAATATTGTTTTAGAATGTAATTATAAATAAATACATGTAATTTTTTCATGTGATAGAAAAAAAGCCATTACTACAGTCTTCAGTCTCACATGATTATGGAGATAGAATTGTTGCTTAATTCTAAATAAATAGATTACGATCCATAGCTAAATGTAAAGAGATGAACAAACATTAAACACATTGACAAATAAATGGAATGAGATCCACAAATAAATCAAAGTTTCACAAACATTAATTAAATTCATAAATAAAATGAGATTTGCAAATAAAAAAAACATTCACAACTACATATTTATGTCACAACCACAACTTTGCCTGGCATTTATTTGTGAATCGCGTCCCGTGCATTCTATCTCCATACATGATCTTTCAGAAATTATTCTAAAAGATGTAATATTGTCAATGTTACAAACAGCTTATTATTTTTTAGGAAACCTTGATGCACTGCCATTCCGGAGTTTGGGAATTTTAAAGAAATTGATACTTTTATTCAGCAAAGGTAGAAATTGATCAGAAATTATAGTAAAAAGACGCTGTATAATGTTACAAAAGATTTCTATTTTAAACGCTTTTCTTTCATCAAAGAATCCTAAAAAAAAAAGTATCAGTATATTCACAAAATCATCGGCGAGCTGCCGAGTAGCTCTCTGAGATATAAAGAAGCTGAAATTATATGGTCTAAAACTGCCGCTTGTGCGCAGCTGCTGAGTAGCTCGCCGTGATCGTATAGTGGTTAGTACTCTGCGTTGTGGCCGCAGCAACCCCGGTTCGAATCCGGGTCACGGCAAAAGCGAGTTCTTTTGTCAAGTCAAGTCACCTTTATTTATATAGCGCTTTTAACAATACAGATTGCGTCAAAACAACTGAACAGCATTAATTAGGAAAATAGTGTGTCAATAATGCAAAATGACAATAGTAAACTCTCATTTTTCAGTTAAAGACAGTTCATCATTGAATTCAGTGATGTCAACATCCAGCTCAGTTTAAATAATATCTTTGCAATCAAGTCAACGATATCGCTGGAAATGAAGTGTCCCCAACTAAGCAAGCCAGAGGCGACAGCGGCAAGGAACCAAAACTCCATCGGTAACAGAATGGGAGCGAGAGCAAGCGCAAATCCTGGCATTGTTTTTCAGTCATTTCTCAGGTGTACAGACTGCTTTAATGAATAAGAAAAGCAGTGTATCCGCTTTTTGAAAGCCATGTAAGTATTATTTCAGATCTAGGCCTAAGAGATCCGCCATAAATGATTAAATGGCACTTAACATGTTGGCCCATTTTTAAACGGAGCGGTTTTGCACCTCTGTTTCTTTAAAGGGGTCCTATTATGCTTTTTCACTTTTTCACATTTGGTAAGTCTGTAATGTTGCTGTTTGAGCATAAAAAAGATCTGCAAAGTTCAAAGTCCACTTCAAAAGGAGATATTTTATTTAACAGAAATCACAAAGGGATTTGTGATATCACAAATATCGACTAATGGGATGAGACCTGGTTGAGCTGCACTAGAGAAGGAAAGAGTTATGAGAAGGGTATAACTGCAGCCCGGAGATCTCCAAATGGGGGTGGGAGCTCCAAAACAAGGCGTGGCTTCATTTTTCCCCCCAATCCACTTCAGTGCAAACTCTGCCCCACAGCTGATTCTAAAGATTTTATTGGTTGGGTCAATTAAAGTGTTGATTTCCTACATTATGCTACAAAAAATGCTAAACTCTAAACCTACCCTACACCTGACCCTAACCTTAACCAGCGAAATTGACTGACTGCACGGCGGAATTGGCGCTGAATAGCGTGGAAAAGAAAGATGCAGTTCAGGAGATGAACAGTTGATAAGATTATGTGATATGAGATCGTTCTGTAACTCCCCAACCGGACAATGGCAACTTTTTAGTTACACCCAGCGTCGCTACCCACTCCTACCCTACGAATTTCGAGCCCCGGGATGCCCCCGTTGCTTAGAACAAAGCGATAGAGTGAAATCTTTCCCCATGCGCTGCAGTAGCCCCTCACTGCAGAACAATGATCCAGGGGGTTGGATCCTCATCTAGGGGGTGGAGATGGTAGGTTTAGGGGTGGAGATGGGTGGGTTTAGGAATCAGGGGGTGGAGACGGGTAGGTTTAGGTATATGTAAGGTGGGAGGAGTTGGATCTGGATCCAACCTCACCCCCTGGATCTTGTGTTCTGCAGTGAGGAGTGAGGACCATCTCCTGCGCTGGGACGGCTCGCGGGAGAGCTCGTGGGTAATTCCTGTTTATATCATTAAGCATTAAACTCCAGTCCGAACACCACTGGCCACAAGCTTTGGGCTCTGCTCTCACAGAGAATATTTGCTTATATAGCATATTTTATTTTAGAACTAGAAACAATGTTAAATTTATAAAGTTTTATAACAATTGGCTGGAACCAGAGCCAATGGTGAAAGTCTTTGTGTGAGGAGACACTGCCCCATTTTGGAGGTTCTGCCCACTTTTGGAGTTCACGCCCCATTTTGGAGATCTCCGGTCTGCAGTTATATCTACTTGGGTGTTATCACTATGTCGGAGACACGCTGGCTTTCCCAAGGCAGACGAACTTAGAGTAGTTACAATCATCCGGGTTTAAATCGTGCTAAAATGTATTTGATTTTGACGCAATATTTACACTGAAGCGCGCAGGTGGCTATGGTAAGGGGCATGACATTTCCCAACCAGGCGCCGAGTGCTGCCAATCACAACACACACTGGCCCAGCTATCCAATCACAGCACATATTTCAGAAGGGCGGGCCTTCATTTGATACAAGAACTATTCGAGCCGTTCAGGCCAGACTGTTTTTTTTAAACAACCTAGTATGAGATCCTGTTCTAGTACACCCCCAAAACAAAATCAAGACTTTGTAAAAGAGCATAATAGGACCCCTTTAAGTCTCTGGCCAAAAAACTTTGGTTACTGAATTTTAGTTTAATCACAGTGAACTTTTGATTAATCAGTAAACTACACTGCCATGACACACATTTTTCAGTCAACTCTGTCACAAAGCTAGTAAATAAATCATGTCATTTTTAGATAATTTTCAGAAAAGTGACCAACAAAATGTTATTTGATGTATATGAAATGTAAAATATTGTTTAAGTCAGCATTTTCAAGATTTTCTGTGTCTGACTGTGTGAATAGTTGAAAATATAGAGCTGCAAAAATCAGTTTGAAACCACCCTGTATCTAAATTCATTAGTTCATGGAAGTGAATACTAGATTTGTCATGATTTATGCCACATAGCTTCTGTTTCTCACAGTGATGATCCCTAATGAAACAGTGTTATTATTAACTAAAACGATTCATTTTAATTAACTAAAACAAAGCTAAAGTTACACAAAATGTAATTATTAGATGAAAACAACTTTAATGTTAAAGTTTAACTGAAATAAGATTAAATACTAAAATTACTAAAACTGAAATAAACGTAAATTAAGGCTTAAAAACTAATAAAATTGACAAACATACAAAAAAAATTAATATATAAAAATTTTAAGAATTCAAAATATTAATATATGCTATGATGGTAAATAATAAATACTGAAATAACAAGTAAACCACATTGTGGCAAGGGAGAAAAAAGCTGGAGACACACCTACACATGAGTGAATATTTCTGAATATTTTGATACTATTTAAATTATTCCTTGAATAAGTTTCATATCTTGTTTTGTCCCAGCACCCAAGAACCAGTAACAAATGGCAAACGTAGTCACCAAGTTTTGAACAATAAATGAAATAAAGGTTCAGTGTGAACCTTGACAGATGTGTGCTGCAGTGTGGTCTGCTTGGGACAGATGACCTTGTAGTGCTGTGTTTTGCAGGTGTTTTAGCATGTGTTGGTAAAGTTCAAAGTAATCTTTACAGCCAGAGTCTGATTCCCATGCTTGGTTGCAACATCAACAGAGACTCAACAGGCTGTAAATCCTCCTGAATAAATGTCACCTGATTAGGTAATTTGCATTTCAGAGGATGGAGTGATTAGCCTTTCAGAATAATTAACAAAGTAGGGTTATGTCAAATAGGCATTTTTACCAGTTTTCTTTATTTTTCTAAAATTGTTCCTTTAAAATCTGTCTGTTTGCAGAAGTGTGAAGGGGTGTTGCCGGTGGAGTTCCGCTCCTTTGCTGTTGATCCTCAAATAACCTCACTGGAGGTGTTGCAGCATATCTTGATACGAGCATTTGAGCTGAATGGGTGAGTGTGAAATTGTGAAATATATTTGTCTTGTGACAATTCTCATTTAGATCTATTGTTACAATATACAGTTGTAACCCTATTTTTATGATTGTTTAATAGCAATGATAGGTAAATGAACTGCAGCAAACATAGATGCAGTCTTTATTTCCTTGTTTCTCTGTAGGAAACGCAACTTTGGGATAAGTTACCTGTCCCATGACCACGGAGGTGTGGAGGTCTACGTGTCTCTGCTGTCTGACTGGGATTTAGATGCAGCGTTTGTCAGTGCAGCAAAGCCTTTCCTCCAACTCAAGATGGACATTAAACCATCAGAGGACAGTGAGTGAACTCCATATCCTTCTATTTGGAGGGTATTAAATGTATGTCAAACTCAGTAGATCCTTAAAATCTTTGAATGCTCTGTCTCCTTTATGATTTCTACAATTTATTTCCCATTCATTCACTACCCACAAATCAATAATCGATCAATCAATAAATAAAAAAACTTTGTTTTGGGGTAGTTGCTGTTTAGTTCAAATGATTGTGTATTTTCCTGGGAATATGTACATTTTTCCACTATGTTTGTTGTTTTGTAGAGTCTACATAGTGTCTTTATTGGGTAGAATAATTCTTTTACAAACATTATGCATTTACCTGTAAATAATCTCTTTAATGATTTCCCCCATGTTCTTCCTAAGGTCCTGTTTTGGAGGATTGGGACATAATCAGCCCTAAGGATGTGATTGGCTCAGACCAGCTGCAGGGAGAGAAGAGGTCGTTGGCTTCTGCCGCACTTCCTTTCACACAGTCGCTACTGTCCCAGGTTAATTATGATGTTCTTCTTCACCCTGTCAGCCAGCTGTTTTACCAGCCAGTGTCTGCTGCAGTCAGTCAGGTTCACAGTCTACTGCCTTTTTACTGTAATTAATGGCATTTACCCTTAAACAATTGAAGTCATTAGATATTTCAGGAGTCCTTGAAGGCGAGAGCACTTTTGCTCTTGTAAGAAGCAGCTATGTGCTTCTCTTGTGCTGACAAACTGATATATTAATTTGAAGATAGAGGGAATATTTTCTGCCTCTCACTGATAGCTAATTAATCATGGTCCAGATAGGAATTATTCTTTCCGCCTGTCTTCCACCTAATACCATAGATTTTGTTAGAAATCTTTATAAATAGTAAACATTCCTGTCTACTTTGTACCTTCCTCCACATTCAGGTGGGTCGCACTCTATCGCGTGTGCAGCAGGCCTTGAGTTGGTCCTATGGGGAGGAGGTGAAACCATTCAAGCCTCCCTTAAGTGATGCTGAGTTCCACAGTTACCTGACTAGCCAAGGTCAACTGACCCGACCAGAGGATCTTAGACTTCGTATATATCATGGTGGGGTTGAGCCATCCTTACGCAAGGTAACCAGACTGCGTTGACATTTTTAAACTAATTTACCTAATTAAAGGGTATTATATTACTTTCTATATCTATTTTTTTCATCTCTGAATACAAAATATTATAGTTAATGATTGAGATATATACAAATTATATATATATAATTTGTATTTAGACCTAGAAATATATATTTTAATACATATATTACATATATTAACATATTTAAAAATGCTTTTTAAAGAGTATGATGTGGCAAGCAGTCCTCTTTTTACCTGACTTTTTCCTCTGTATTTTTGTGACAGGTTGTTTGGCGATACCTCCTTAATGTGTACCCAGATGGTCTGACAGGACAAGAGAGAATGGACTACATGAAGAGAAAGACAAGAGAGTACGACCAGCTGAAGTGCGAATGGACAGAACGGGGCAGTACAGAGGACTTGGAGTTCATCAGGGGAAACGTTCTGAAAGATGTTCTTCGAACAGACCGAGCACATCCTTACTACGCAGGATCAGAGGACAGCCCACATCTCACCGCATTGACAGACCTTCTCACCACCTTTGCTATTACACACCCACAGGTAAACACGCAGTAATCCCATTTGGTAACACTAGGATGTGCCTTTACCTCTGTGGGAAATAAACTGTCCTTGTTTGCTTTTACAGGTGTCTTATTGCCAAGGCATGAGCGACATTGCCTCGCCAATTCTAGCCGTCATGGACAACGAAGCTCATGCTTTTATCTGCTTCTGTGGCATTATGAAACGTCTTGAGGGCAACTTCCGCCCTGACGGACAACTAATGTCTATTAAGTTCCAGCATCTCAAGTTGCTATTGCAGTATTCAGACCCTGAGTTTTATGCCTACCTAGTCTCAAAAGGTGCCGACGATCTGTTTTTCTGTTACCGCTGGCTGCTTTTGGAGCTGAAGCGTGAATTCGCTTTTGATGATGCCCTGAGAATGCTTGAGGTCACCTGGAGCTCCTTGCCACCTGATCCACCTGAGACAGAGGTGGAGCTTCTGGGGCCAACACTTGAGGCAGATCAATCCAATGGCTCACAGAATGTCCATGAGAATGTGGACATGGAGGAGATTGATGAGAAGCAGACGGAAAGGCAGAGGAGACGTCACATGCTAAGACCGTCCCGAGAGGAGGCAGATGGGGGACGTAGCCTCATCATAGAGGAGGAGAAGGGCCCTCGGAAGGAAGGTGAAGGAGAGTACGGTGTAGATGACATGGTAAAGAATGATGTCACAGCTCCAGCTCCCTCATTTGAGAAACAGGCAAGTTTTGGGGAATTCAAGTACTATAGTGGCCGAAGCGAGGACAGCTTTGATATTAATGAAAACGATTGCTCTGATCCTACATTTTCTCCAGTACAGTTTCAGTCTGCACACTCCACATTGCCATTCTCTGTCCGCCAGTCCACAGATGAAAGTGAGGATGACCCTGGAGAGCAGGAACCTCTTATCGGTAATCATACGCCGTCTTCTCCAGGACAAAGAGACTCTCCCAATGGTCAAGCAGCTTCCCCAGCATCATCTCTTCCTTCTGGTCTACCAAATTGGAAGAGTAGCTCTAATCATTCCCCGGAAGCATCTAATTCTCCATCTAGCTGGAGAACGGCATCTCCCGATGACCTTTCAAAATGCACATCCTCTTCGTCTAGTGGGGACAAAGCTGTGTCTCCTGATAAACCTCCTGGGGGGTTCATGTCCTCACAAACTGTAATGAACGAAACTGGGGCTCAATCTCCATCAGTGGTCCCAGGGAAATCTTTACTGGCATCTCCATCGCAGAGTTACAATCGTTCGCGTCTCTCTTCTCCGGTTTTATCCTTCGGCAAGTCCCCGTCATTGCCCAAAGTGTTCTCCAGCAATCTTCCCTCGCCATGCAGGCCCACCGGGTCTGGCATAACCTCTCCAAACACAAACAAACCAGAAGGAGGCGGAATTAAACCCTGCTCGCTTCCTCCTCCTCAAGAGTTTGGGAAAGGGAATCCCTTCATGCTTTTCCTTTGCCTGTCTATCCTGCTGGAACACCGTGACCACATTGTCAAAAACAGCCTGGATTACAATGAGCTGGCCATGCACTTTGACCGCCTGGTCCGTCGTCACAATCTTGGGCGTATTCTGCAGCGAGCTAAAGCCCTCTTTGCAGACTACCTGCAGAGTGAGGTATGGGACTCGGAGGAAGGGGATGAAGTCAGCTTGGACTCCCCAACTACAGCGACAACATCCCCCCAGACACCCACCACTAGACCTCCTTTCCTCAATGTACAGCCCTCTCAGGGTACCTTACCGAATTCGATCTATAATCTGGCCAATACCATTCCCTCTCCAACAACTCCTGTTGCCCTCTCTCCATCTGATTCCTGATCCTGTGCAGTAGTAAATTATCTCTAGAAACCAGCTCCGGACCACAAACAGACCCATAAGCCAGTTTTACTGTACCTTGCAGAGTCACAGCGTACCTTTGTGCTTTACACATGCTTAATGAGACTTGTGTTGTTTTATGTTAATGACCAAAGCTTAGTGACTTTCTCATGTCTCTTTTTCCCTGTCCATCAAGTCAAGCCCCTTTCATTGTACTGTATCTTTTTTTTTATTGCACTTTATTGATTGTCCTTTGAAAGGGCAGGCCAGTTTGTGTCTCCTTTCACTTTGTAAATAACACTTTTGAAAGGCATATTATGAACACGTAAAATCTGTTATAGGAACCTAACTTACCTAAAACAAAGCAACAAGATTATACTGTTATTTATTTCTCTGTGTGCAATCTTTATTTTGGCGAAAAGGATGTCATCAGCATTTTCTGAGGTTATCATGCCTCTGTTGTTGTAGGGAAGAGAACGTTTACTCAAGTAAAGCTTTTGAGACGCTCCCTGAAATGTATAATTAATTTGTTTGACATTGCCAGCAGCAAAGGTGTATTTGTTATACTGATACTTGTCATTTGTGCTTTATAAGAACCTTAAGCCTTGACTTTTGTTTGTATGAAACATTTGGCCCGAGATGGTGCTGATGCGTTATCTAGTATCCCATCAATGTGAAACCTTCTGTTGTAGAATAGGTAACATGCCGCCCAATCTTGAATTGATCTCTGAACTACCAGTAGAAATCCTCTCTATTGTACAACAGCTATTTGACCTGTCAGCTGTAACTCTACATGCAGTGGATGAATTGGTAAAGCAGCACTCCTACTAAGATAAACATGGAGAATGGCTGGTAATTTGGTTTCTCTTATCCTCGCCTTTGTTGAAGTGCCTCGTTTCACAGAATTAGGCATTTTTGTCTCTCTCACTTCTGTGTAAATATAATTTTTATTGCTTTCATCCTTCCACCAAAGACTTGTCTGTTCATTCGTTGCCATAACAACTTTATCATCAAGAGGCAACAATCAAGGATCACTGCTGTTACAAAAAAAATATCAGAGTATTACAAAAGTGTTTAATGCCTTTAGCAGAATGCGTTTCATTGGAGACCTTGTAGACTCATTCTTTGTCTTAATACCGAGTGTTCTTTTCTCTTTTTTTTCCAAGTGCTAAAATGAGAAACCTCTGCACATGGACTAAAAAAAGGATTTTCCTGGAAAGTGGAACAGTGATGAGTCCTGTTCATCAGCATTGTGCATACCTGTATGTTTGTTTCTCTGATTTTGGTTTGGTTCTGTATGATAGTATTTTACTCATACCCTTGGAGAGACTTGCTAGATTGAATGCTTGCAATACTCCTATTTGTACAATAAATTCACTGAATATTAATTGATCAGTGATCTTTCTTTGCACACAAATAGATTTAATGCAATCCCTGCTGGAAATGCTTCTTAATCTGTTTTGTTGTTTTGTTTTGTTGGAACGTGGTAGCTGGTTTCTATGCTAGTGCTTAACACTACGGATGCAATATTTTTGGCTACGAGTAGATTTCGTGGCGGGGTATTCAAACAGCGGATAGTCATCTGTCAACCATTCGCTGTGAAGGAGATGAGACGCGTTTTACGATCGGAGATTTCTTCACAAAATTGTTTTGTTTAAACAACGTACACTGTTAAACTACCTCGGCTTTATTAACTATTAATTAATTGATTTGTTATTTGTCGCAAGAAGTCTTCAGATTTTACCTCAAGAATGTTTTTTGTTTTGTTTTTTTACCTCGGAGATCAGCGCGATACTCTCATCAAGCAGGTAAAGTGAATTATATGCTTCTTTTGGGATTTTTTTTTTTTACAGTTAATTACTTATTATATTATTATATAATCATATTTATATTATTAATAACGGTTGTTTTGAATGGTATGTGATTTTCAAGTCTTTAGTGCAAATACTGTACACAAAATAAATAAATAGGCCTAACAGAGCTTGCTTTATTAATTTAGCCCACTGTGTTCAACAGTAAACCAAATTCTGTATAGATAATGCCACTGCTGTATTTTATTGTAATATTGATTGTGAAGTTGAATGTTCATAAATCTCTTGCTATTTCATGTTGAACACAATCAAATCAGGTTAATAGTGTAATATAATATGTAGTTTATGATTCTTCAATTAATTTAAAGGGGTCATATGATGCTTTTTTAAAGATAATTATTTGGTGTAACAGGATATGTTGACATGCTTTAATGTTCAAAAAACAGTGTGCTGTTCTATAAAAACAACGTGTGTATGTGTGTGTGTGTGTGTATATATATAAATATATATATATATATATATATATATAATTTTCAACATTTACAGTGTGGTACAATTTAAAATAACTTTTCTATGTTAAATGTACTTTATTCCTGTGATGTAAAGCTGAATTGTCAGCATCATTATACTCCAGTCTTCAGTGCGTCATATGATCCTTCAGAAATAATTTATATCATGATTTTCTCAAGAAACATTTCTTATTATAATCAATGTTGATATTATCAATGCCACTACAATGTTGGAAAGCACATTAGAATAATTTCTGAAGGATCACGTGATGCTGAAGACTGGAGTAATAATGCTGAAATTCAGCTTTGCATCCCATTACAGGAATAAATTACAATACTTAAATTTACATTTAGTCATTTAACAGATGCTTTTATCCAAAGCGACTTACAAATGAGGACAATAAAAGCAGTCAAAACTAACAAAAGAGCAACAATATATAAGTGCAAATGACAAGTCTCGGTTAGCCTAACACAATTAATTATAATTAGAAAATATATTCAAATGTAAAACAATTCATTTTAAAAAAAATTAAAAAGCGATGTTACTGTTGCAAATATATATATCCATATAAATATAATATTACGATACTATATATATATATATATATATGGATCATGGACCTGTATTTTAGACATATTTTGTTAGATAGACCCAAAAACCCAATTTATTAAAAGTTCTGTATCTGCCATATATTAGTCTGTGAAGCTGCAACAAATTTATGTTCTAAAAACAGTATTCCAGGATTTTTTGGAAATATTTATTTTAAAAAGTTTTGCCCTCCTTAATTGTAACAGTATAACATTCTTCAAACGTTTATTTGTAATATCGCACAAAGATATAGGATCATAAGTATTGTTGTTCTAAGAACTTTTTTGGTTTTTTTCGGCGTTATGACAACATTCATCAACATTCTCATCGTAATGAGATTCTGCGAACGTTATTCTCAGAATGTTTTCTCTCAACGTTAAGAGCGTCCATCAAGTAAAAACAACATAAAATGGCTCCAAGAATGTTATTCTAAGAACATTGTCTCTATTGATATTCAGTCTAATAATTTTAATGTTATGAGAGCATTCTATAAATGTTATTTTAACAATGTTTTATCTTAACCTTTACAAAACATTGTGGGAACGTTTCCTGTTAGCTGGGAATATGTTTATATTGGTGCTGTCAAATGATTAATCGCGAATAATCGCATCCAAAAAAGTTTTTTTTTTTACATGTGTGTGCTGTGTACATTTATTATGTATATACACACACATACAGTATATATTTCAAAATGTATTTGCATGTATATACAGTGGGTACGGAAAGTATTCAGACCCCCTTAAATTTTTCACTCTTTGTTATATTGCAGCCATCTGCTAAAATCATTTAAGTTAATTTTTTTTCCTCATTAATGTACACACTTATTGGTGGAGAGGAGACAGAGTGATGAAGCCAATCAGCATTTATATTATATATAAATGTTTATAATATAAACGTAACATATTTTTCTTAACTATATACATGTGTAATAAATGTTTCTTGAACAGCAAATCAGCCTATTAGAATGATTTCTGAAGGATCATGTGACACTTTCTGCGAGACCATGCAGAGCCTTGTATGCAAGCATTAAGATTTTAAAATCTATGCCGTGTTTAACGGAGCCAGTGTAATGTCTTCACAACAGGAGTTATATGGTCGCCAGCCCTAACCCCAGTTAAAATTCTAGCTGCTGAATATTACTGCTTTTGCTGTATTTCAGATCAAATAAAGATCAAATTCTGCTTGATGAGCGGAAGAAACTTCTTTAAAAAAAAAAAAACATTAAAAATCTTACTGTTCAAAAACATTTGACTGGTAGTGTAGATTTTTTGTGCTTGTTTTTTTTTCTGTGTTCTCCACAACTTTAGATTTTATTATTGTTGTTGAATCTATACATTCAAATAGTTTCATTTATTTCCATTTGTTCATTAAAATACCAAACGTATCGTCCTTGTTTGCGTTGTATTTTAGTGTGATTTATTTTATTTATTTTATTAAAAAATTAATTAATTTAGATTTTTTTATTGATATTACATTTTATTGACTTGCATTGATATTTTATCTTGCTCGGATTTGTAAACATTAAATGTTAATAACTGTTACTATTAAGCATACATAATTGTACATAATTTAAT
>NW_015505325.1:2161610-2172891 GCF_001515645.1 Sinocyclocheilus grahami | reverse complement strand
AAGAAGAAGAAGAAGAAATGTTTCTTAAGCAGCAAATCAGCATATTAGAATGATTTCAGAAGGATCATATGACACTGACGCCAGGAGTATTGATGCTGAGAATTCAGCTTTGATCACATGAATAAATTACATTTTAAAATCTATTCAAATAGAAAGCAGTTATTTTAAAAAGTAAAAATATTTCACAATATTTTTGCTTTTGCTGTATTTTGGATCAAGTAAATGCATGCTTGGTGAGTGGAAGAGACTGCTTTAAAAAACATAAAAAATCTCACTGTTCAAAAACATTTGAGTGATAGTGTACATTTGTTCTTGTTTTTTTTTCTGTGTTCTCCACAATTTTAGATTTTATTATTTTTGTTGTTGTTGTTGAATCTATACATTTAAATGGTTTCATTTATTTCCATTTGTTCATTAAAGTACCAGACGTATTGGCCTTGTTTGCACTGTATTTTAGTGTGTTTAAAAAATGTTTTTGTTTTGATTAAAAAATTTATTAATTTTATTGATTATTTTTTTATTGATATTACATTTTATTGACTTGCATTGATATTTTATCTTGCTCGGATTTGTAAACATTAAATGTTAATAACTGTTACTATTAAGCATACATAATTGTACATAATTTAATGTAAAACATATTTTTCTTGCTTTATTTTCTGTTCTCCACATCTTTACATGTTATTATATAAGTTGTTGTAGTTTAATCTATAATTATTTTATGTATATTTATTTAATTATTATATATTTTGGTTAGTACTATACTGTAGTAATTACCTTTTTCATTTTTATATAATAAATATATTATTTTACTATATATAAAATGAAAAACTTACTTTTTGGTGAGTTTTAGTTATATTTCACATATATGGGTTTTCTGTACATAGTTATACAAATATAAAGTGAATGTCTCTTTAAAAATAAAAGGTCTAAAACCTGATCAAAATTTCATTTTTAATTATTCACATTGACATATTCTATATTAAAGATAACTATACCCTATTATAATGTAAATGTTTATTAAGATCATTGCACATTTTGTACATCCTACACAAGAACGATTATTACAAGATTTATTTGATCTTTGGGCACAAAGTTAGTTTATTATATGTTAATTGTACTTAAAGTGTATCTAGATGAAAAACGAATAAGAAAATCATTTTGTGTTATTTGTGGCCGAGGCGGGATTCGAACCTATAATTGTGTGTATTTTACTCGTCCCGCCTCCCTGGAATTTCCTTCGTTCCTATTGGCTAGTCAGCGTACACGTACAAAAATACGTACTAATGTAAAACATATTTTTCTTGCTTTATTTTCTGTTCTCCACATCTTTACATGTTATTATATTAGTTGTTTTAGTTTAATCTATAATTATTTTATGTATATTTATTTAATTATTATATATTTTGGTTAGTACTATACTGTAGTAATTACCTTTTTCATTTTTATATAATAAATATATTATTTTACTATATATAAAATGAAAAACTTACTTTTTGGTGAGTTTTAGTTATATTTCACATATATGGGTTTTCTGTACATAGTTATACAAATATAAAGTGAATGTCTCTTTAAAAATAAAAGGTCTAAAACCTGATCAAAATTTCATTTTTAATTATTCACATTGACATATTCTATATTAAAGATAACTATACCCTATTATAATGTAAATGTTTATTAAGATCATTGCACATTTTGTACATCCTACACAAGAACGATTATTACAAGATTTATTTGATCTTTGGGCACAAAGTTAGTTTATTATATGTTAATTGTACTTAAAGTGTATCTAGATGAAAAACGAATAAGAAAATCATTTTGTGTTATTTGTGGCCGAGGCGGGATTCGAACCTATAATTGTGTGTATTTTACTCGTCCCGCCTCCCTGGAATTTCCTTCGTTCCTATTGGCTAGTCAGCGTACACGTACAAAAATACGTACACATATGAGGTATGTACTTATAAGAAATGGAAATTAGCCCAATTCATGTGTAATTTAAGTTATGGCACGTGTTTGTTATAAAAAAAAACTAAATCAACAACCCTCATCTTAAACTCAAAGAAAACTATTTCCCTTTGCCTGTTTGTTTCACAGAATGAGGAACACATCAGAATCAGAATTAGCTTTATTCGCCAGGTGTGCAAACACACGAGGAATTTGTTGTGGTTTTTAAGGTACTCCTGGTACATACATAACACTTAACAATAAATAATGTGTATGAATCTGGAACCGTAGATTTATGTACAGATTTGTGCATCATTAACACTATATATAGACCTGTATAAATAAAGAGATATGCATATGTATTTACATAATACTTGAGAAAGAGGCAATAGTTAAAGATGTAGAATTACAGAACGCAGGTAATGATTCATGTGTTAGCTGTTTAAGCTGAAGATGGCATGGGGGAAAAACTGTTTTTATGCCTAGATGTTCTAGCACACGAGGAATTTGTTGTGGTTTTTAAGGTACTCCTGGTACATACATACATACACATCTGACATGAGAGCAGAAAAAAAAACTTTTAAATAGTAAAACTTAACAATAAATAATGTGTATGAATCTGGAACCGTAGATTTATGTACAGATTTGTGCATCATTAACACTATATATAGACCTGTATAAATAAAGAGATATGCATATGTATTTACATAATACTTGAGAAAGAGGCAATAATTAAATATGTAGAATGAATTACAGAACGTAATTAATGATTCATGTGTTAGCTGTTTAAACTAGAGATGGCATGGGGGGGGAAACTGTTTTTATGCCTAGATGTTCTAGTGCACAGAGATCTGTAGTGTCTGCCTGAGGGGAGACGTGCAAACAGGTTGTGTCCGGTGTGAGAGGGGTCTGTGATGATGTTTCCTGCTCGTTTCTTCACTCTGGAGTTGTACAAGTCCTGAAGACTGGGCAGGTGTATAAATAAAGAGATATGCATATGTATTTACATAATACTTGAGAAAGAGGCAATAGTTAAAGATGTAGAATTACAGAACGCAGGTAATGATTCATGTGTTAGCTGTTTAAGCTGAAGATGGCATGGGGGAAAAACTGTTTTTATGCCTAGATGTTCTAGTGCACAGAGATCTGTAGTGTCTGCCTGAGGGGAGACGTGCAAACAGGTTGTGTCCGGTGTGAGAGGGGTCTGTGATGATGTTTCCTGCTCGTTTCTTCACTCTGGAGTTGTACAAGTCCTGAAGACTGGGCAGGTGCACACCAATGATTCTTTCTGCTGTCCTAACAGTCCGTTGCAGTCTTCTTAAATCTGATTTGCTGGCTGACCCAAACCAGACAGTTATAGAAGAGCACAGAACCGACTCAATAATAGCTGAGTAAAACTGTGTCATCTGTGCCTGTGGCAGGTTGAACTTTTTCAGCTGACGAAGGAAGTACAATCTCTGCTGGGCCTTTTTCACAATGGAGTCAATGTGAGTGTCCCACTTCAGGTCCTGAGAGATGGTTGTACCCAGGAACCTGAATAACTCCACTGCAGTCACAGTGCTGTCCATGATGGTGAGTGGGGGGAGAGCAGGGGGGTTCCTCCTGAAGTCTACTATCATCTCTACAGTTTTGAGCGTGTTCAGCTCCAGGTTGTTGTGACTGCACCAGACAGCCAGCTGCTCGACCTCTTGTCTGTAAGCAGACTCGTCGGCGTCCTGGATGAGGCCGATGACTGTGGTGTCATCTGCAAACTTCAGGAGCTTGACAGAGGGGTCTTTAGAGGTGCAGTTTGTTCTCTCCATTCATGTTACAAAACACTTATACCTCCTATTGTTTTACCTGCTCAAGACAGGTTTCTTTCTTGTGAGACATTTTGAAGGTATCTATGGCTTATGGCCTATGCCACTAAAAATAATAGTTTTAGATTAAAATGCCAAAACCCGGGATCGAACCAAGGCACCTTTAGGTCTTCGGTTTAACACTCTCCCCACTGAGCTATTTCGGCAGATAAAGTGAAGATTTTGGCGAAAGTTAGCCGTATCTTTTATTTATAACACGAATATGAATATAGCAGTAGCATAATGCTGTAAGATAATACCCCTATTTAACGTCATGTATTCGGTTAAGCAGACATAGTTAGGCGATGATTACAACTTGTGATCATAATGATGGCTCTGCCAACCATTTTAATGAAATGAAAACATACCCAATTTTAAGGCATAGTCTACCAGAAAATAAAGATTTGTAGTTCACAAGTTCATGTCGTTTACAGTGTACAGTCGCTGTGTCTCATTTCGAAGACTACTGCGCCCTCCTGTGGTCGTATTTTGTCGGCCGGCTGCATATATATATATAATCGAGGATGTCTAATTTCAGAAACGTAACCATTATAAAATTGGTTGTCATTTCTCGTGAGGAATAAAATATTGTAATACCTTTTTTATTGTTTTATTTTTAACAGCGTAATTGTTACTTTTCTGAAATTAGGCAGCCTCAAACGCGACCACAAGAGGGCGCAACAGTCCACGACTTGAACGGTCATACTATATAGGGTCACGTGGGCCCCCAATTTCTTCACAAGGGCCAGTGGCGCAATGGATAACGCGTCTGACTACGGATCAGAAGATTCTAGGTTCAACTCCTGGCTGGCTCGTATGTTTTCTTCCTATTGTTTTACCTGCTCAAGACAGGTTTCTTTCTTGTGAGACATTTTGAAGGTATCTATGGCTTATGGCCTATGCCACTAAAAATAATAGTTTTAGATTAAAATGCCAAAACCCGGGATCGAACCAAGGCACCTTTAGGTCTTCAGTTTAACACTCTCCCCACTGAGCTATTTCGGCAGATAAAGTGAAGATTTTGGCGAAAGTTAGCCGTATCTTTTATTTATAACACGAATATGCATATAGCAGTAGCATAATGCTGTAAGATAATACCCCTAGTTAACGTCATGTATTCGGTTAAGCAGACATAGTTAGGCGATGATTACAACTTGTGATCATAATGATGGCTCTGCCAACCATTTTAATGAAATGAAAACATACCCAATTTTAAGGCATAGTCTACCAGAAAATAAAGATTTGTAGTTCACAAGTTCATGTCGTTTACACAGTGTACAGTCGCTGTGTCTCATTTCGAAGACTACTGCGCCCTCCTGTGGTCGTATTTTGTCGGCCGGCTGCATATATATATATAATCGAGGATGTCTAATTTCAGAAACGTAACCATTATAAAATTGGTTGTCATTTCTCGTGAGGAATAAAATATTTTAATACCTTTTTTATTGTTTTATTTTTAACAGCGTAATTGTTACTTTTCTGAAATTAGGCAGCCTCAACGAGGCCATCAAACGCGACCACAAGAGGGCGCAACAGTCCACGACTTGAACGGTCATACTATATAGGGTCACGTGGGCCCCCAATTTCTTCATAAGGGCCAGTGGCGCAATGGATAACGCGTCTGACTACGGATCAGAAGATTCTAGGTTCAACTCCTGGCTGGCTCGTATGTTTTCTGCATTCGATTATAGTAAACAGTAATAGCGTTTGTAGGTGTAACTTCGGCACCACAGAACTTTATTTTATCCCATATACTACATCATATTGCTTTACTTTAATACTTTATTGTGGCAAGAAAGCAGAGTTTACACATTTGTGCATTAATCAGCAATCAATCCAGTCCATATAGCAAAGACTAACAAAGCAAGTATTATTCTGTTAGTAGTATATTTCATAAGAGAACAGCTTGGCATGCTGAGGTTCTTCCAACTGCCGGCGAGGTACTGTGTACGGCAACTGGTCCTCTTGTCTTCAACAACTACTCTGCACTCTGTGCTCATTCATACAGGAAAACAGTAAGAATATGATGTTAAAATTAAAATGTATTCACTTTCATTAGTAAAAATGAATATACATAAGCTCTGAGCATAACATTACAACCTTATTCACGCACTCAGGAACATTTTTGCATGGTCTTCTCTCTATTTGCTCTTTCAGATCCTTACAATTAACACGTGGCGTCCCTGTAAAAATAGTGCGGTCTTGGGAACTATGGGAGATAAAGAAAGCCAAAGAATATTTAAAATGATTGTGAAACAATGCACAACCTACAATGCAATGGAATTGCACAACTATATGATTTATTATAGACAAAGTCTTATTTCAATTAGTAGCATGAAATGTTTTTCTCCTACCTGTATGAAGAGATGTCAGCAACACACTTTATTTCTCTTATTTGTTTAGAGTCTGTGCCACAATCAGGTTTGCAATAACTCCACTCACTCCACTCTGACAAGACGCCATCCACTGAACACAGACAGAGAGTTATTTGTATCTTTACACCTACACCTACGATGGTTTGAAAAATCCTAATTTCGTCTGAAACTAGGAACAACCATCATCTAACATCATCATTCACAATATGTAGAGATTATACAATTTGTTTGAAGTGCACTAATTTTAAGCACTCAATTTACAAAATGTGACACATTTTGATGCTAACCAATCAAAATGAGCATGCTTTGCATTTATGTAGCTTATGCTGTGTTTGGATATGCCTACAATACTGTACAATAATACAACAATGCGAAAAACAGTCCGACAAAAGAGTAGTATGTTCAAATTCATAGTATTCAAAAAACGGTAGGCAAAAAGTACCTAAATGACCTACTACTTCTCTTGAGATTCTAAAGTGGGCATCCAATGGACACTTCACTGTGCCATGAAGCCACAGAAGAGGATTTGTGAATGGCAGTGAAGGCTGGTAAGTTACATGACAGTGACAACATGGTGGATGTAGTATGTCTGAATTTCATTCATACTACCCATATTCATACTATATAGAGCATAATTTTTTTTAATGTTGTAAAGTAAGTTTTAAACCAAATGTATTGCCTAATAGATAGAATGCAATTTCGGACAGCTATGATTTTTCTTTGCACTCACTTTCACATTCATCAATTTCATAGCAGTTGCCATATTTAACAATCTCTCCATCACATAAGTCTCCATTGTGTTGACTATCAACACAGTCCCTCTCTCTCCGTCGTTTTCCCTCCCTGTTTCTGCATTTGATATTTCTAGTGGAAGGTGGTTTACAATGACTCCACTCGCCCCATTCGGTCCACATCCCATTTACTGACAGAAAAATCAAAGAGAAAAATGTTAAATGTTAAACAATCGATTTTTTGTTTTGTTTGTTTGTTTAGATAAATCTTGCATTCTGTCAATATACTTACATGGACAGTTGACAAGAATGGTGCAGATAATAGTTTGTTGCTCTTCACCTCGACACTGTTTTCCACCATGTGCTGGTTTAGGAGAATCACAAATCCGTCTTTGAGTCTGCTGACCCACTCCACACGTCACAGAGCAGGACGTGGAATTTGTCCAAGCGCCCCAGTTTCCATTAACTGTGGAGCAGAGATATAAAGCTCTGGTTTCTAAAATCCTCTTGTATGTTTGGCTGTTTTATAGAAGAAAACAAAGGCAGACCTGGGCAGAACGGTTGCCCACTGCAAGGGCGGTTGTCTGTGTCGGAGCCCTCGCAGTCATTGCCACGTGGAACGGTAGATGGAGTAGGGTTGGTGCATGTCCTTTTACGAAGTTCTTTTTGAAGACTGTGTCCTTCATAAAGACAAGTAACTGGACATGGACCCCAACTTCCCCAACTGGACCAACCACCATGAGCTAGACGTCAAATGAGAGCATGTTCTTCATTTTCAGTATCTTCGGTAAGTTAAAAAAAAAGAAAACTACTTACTCGGACAGATTTTTTCAGTGGCACAAGGGGTGGTATCTTCCTCTTCACCGCTACAGGAGCCCCCACATTGTGGAATGGGTTCAGAGCATGTTCTTTGCCTTTTTCTAATTCCATCGCCACATGTGACTGAACATATCTGCCATTTCCCCCACTCTGACCAGCCACCTTTCACTGAACAATATATATACAGAAACATGAGAAAGGACATAGAAACCTTTATGTTGAAATGTTACAATTAATTAATGTTCTTTTTACCTGGGCAGCATTGTTGTTTCACACATGGTTTAGTTTGAACCGTTCCCAGATTTTCAGGGTCTGTGCAATCGCCAATTCCGTGACACGATCGTCGCCTTTGACTGACTCCCTCTGTACAACTCACTGAGCACTCGCCCCAGGGAGTCCATTCAGACCATGCCGCCCGCCTGGAGGTCAACATTCAACATTCAAGATGTTTCTAAGTGATATGCTGTACGCATTTGATCTCATTAATTTCAGTTCAGCTAATTCAGTAGCCTCAAGAGTTAAATTATCTGAAATGTGAAATGGTGATTGGTGAAAGTTTTCACACAAAAATGCATTACTATTTATAAAGGTTTCCACAAAAAAGACCATTAACGTTGCATTATTTTAAAGTTGTGATTTAACGGAAGTAGCAACAGATCATCTGCCATATTGTGACGTACATCAGAATTTAACAGATAATAAAAAAAGAAAAAATGTAGGGTGGCGACTTGGTTCTATGCATCGGTTGATGATTGGATTTTGAGGTGTGGGCATTATGGGCATGTCTGCATGTCATAAGCTTTATGGAAAAAGTGTACTGTGTTACAAAATAGGAAATAGTTCTCCCATCTTAAAATGATCATCTGTTTAATAAACAATAATGTAGCTCAATGTGACATTTATCATAACAGGTTTTTGGACATGAACATTATAAGCATCACATCAACGAAGCTTACCCACAGAACCTACAAACGCCATCTGCTTCTTTGTAGGCATAGCTGGGGTTCAAGCAACAGGAGTTTTTTTCAACCTGACCCAAAAGATCACCACATTTCCCAGTGGACAGGGTAAATGATGAAAAACACTCCACCATCTCCGAAACTTCAGAAAGAAACCAAATTAATGAAAGAATAAAATACTTATTACACTTATTGCCTGATATGTGTCATGGCACAGATGACCAGGATGCATTAATATTAAATAAATTGCATTATTCAGTTGTTTCAGTAAAGATAACTTGAAAGTTGGTACAAAAAGTTTTTGAGAAAAAGGTTGGTCAGCTAGCCATATTTTTGCTTAATATTAATTTAGATATGACTGAATAATTCTATATTGTCATAAAACATTTCCTACCTGATTGCTGGACGTAAATCCCGAGGAGCACAATCCCCCACAAGATCAGATTCATGGCTGAATCAGTGACAGAAATGCTTGATTCTGAAAGTGGAAGTACTTGTAAATAAAATTACTGCAAGTTAAAAGACTGTAAAATTATGACAAATCAAAACAAAAACTGAAACTGCAAACAAATGTTTTTTTTTGAGTAGCTTAATATAAATGAATTTATAATACAAATTAAGGGTTCAGATTTTAAGTTCATACATTACGTATTCAATATTTTGACCCAATGTAAATTTACCCAGTTACCTTACAAAATTCCCTATATTATGGCAGCTTAAGAGACTGTAATTGCGAGTGGTTTGTTTCACCCTGCCTCAACAGTGAATTGTAAAAACCTTAGAGAGCTTCTTTATGAAAACAGGAATTAGCCTATTAATTGTGAAAGAGGTTAACCAGCTTCCCTTATTCGAAAATGGTTTTGCAGATTCATCAGAATTACTTGCTGGTTTGTGAAAGAATAAAATAGTTTCAGTTCCACTCCTTCAACAGTTCAGCGCAGTTGTTGAGCACAGTCACGTCCGGTCAAAGCTTTTCTCTAAATTCTTTCCTAAGTGTCCTAACCCACCAACAAGCATATTACATTATTTCAGATAAAAGCGGCATAATACATGAAATCAAGTTTGAATGCAAAACAAACTTACTCGATCCGTCCAAGTGTGCGTGTGTGTGTGTGTGTGTGTTTTCCTTTTAGAGGGGTGGTGGTAGGGGGCGTTCAGTACAAAAAAACTCTCAACAAAAGACCTCCGCAGAACATTTTTCCATTTTACATAAGGGTAAACAGCAAACGAATAATGTCAAAGTTCATTAGAAACCATCATTAAAAACGTTCTGTCGTGTCAAAACTTTTGATCAAAAGTCAGTCGACTGGTAGCTTATACCAGCTTTTTTTTTTTTTCTCAGAGATATACGTGTTACGATTTTAACATGATTACTGCCAAAATAAACATTCCTTGTTCATCCTTAACTAAATTAATGAATACTGAACGAACAAGCAGACAAGCACGCATGGACACAGGGCTGCCAACTTTTACTCATTCAGCTCATTCACTGTTCTCATTTTCTCATGCCACATGTCTGTTTTCTCACGCAGTGACAGTGACTTTTGTATGTATGAGTTCTTGTTTTTTTTAAAGTTAAGCAACTTCAGAGGAAGAAGAGTGCTGTTTTCCCAAACGTTTAATAAATGTGTAAATGTGATGTAGATTTTATACAGTTCAGAAGCAAGAAGTTAATATTAAGTGACTTAGATTTTAGACACAGCATTGTCCGTTTTTGCTCTATATCACTAATGAAAAATCCAAATGAACCCACAGCAGAATTGTGGCTCATCAATCCGTGTATCATTCGATCATTCGTTTTTTTATTTAATATTGAAAATAGAAAAATGAGAAAACGGCTCGTTTTTCATTGTTTAGTTTTTTTCCCAAAAAACTAAAAACGAAAATTCATCTTAAATTTTCGTTTTTCGTTCATGGGTGGAAAAAATTAGTAAACAGCTTGAATATTTGATTTCTACACGTGGGCGGGAATTAAACGCCCCTTTCTGCTGATTGGTCAGCCGAAGATCAAACCGTGCTGTCATCAGTTCTTCCACAGTGTCATGCAGCAGAATAATAGTCCTCCGCTGCTGCAGTTGTACGGATTAATAACCCATTTTATAAATTTCATATTTTTCTCATCAAACAGACTAATGAATAGCTCGACACAACTCGTACCGGGGCAGAGTCTAGACAGGGCTTTCTTCTGTGTAGACCAGCGGTTCTTAAAGTGATAATTTGCTATTTCCAAAAGTATTTCCAGACTGTAAAGTCGCTTTATTTTATCATGATACATATAGCCTACTGTGATTTATTCCAAAGTGACTTATATGATGCATTTAACATCAAATAATCTAAATGAAGCCTTTTAAAAGACAAGTATTTGCTGTGGTTGATGTTTGTGGCATGCACCAGAAAGATGCTCAAGGAGACCGAGACGCGCTACAATATTAAATCAAAAAACGAATGATCGAATGATACACAGATTAATTAGGCTACATTACCCATTCGTAAAATCATCACTTTGTTCCTGAATGAATCAGTCCTTTGAATGAATTTAATGATTCTGTGACTCATTTAAGACAGTGGCTTGTCGCCACCTACTGGCGGTTTTAGTTTAATAGCTAAACATAATT
>NW_015505325.1:2125522-2161552 GCF_001515645.1 Sinocyclocheilus grahami | reverse complement strand
CCCCCATATTTCTTTCATATTCCTATGTTCAAAATTTTATATTTAAAACATTAATTTCATAACATTATTTATGAAATTATAATTGTTTTGAGTGCGTTCATGCTACCCTTGATCTGCATTAAACAGTCTGTGTAAATATATCTAATGCTACTTAAAATATTTATTCAGAACATCTTAAGTGGCATTTCGCATTGCCATGTTGGCAGTGCATTAGCCGGCACCGACAACAAACCACAGCCAAAAAAAGAAAAAAGTCATCTACATGAAATGCGAGGTTAGTGGTTTTTCAAGCTGCATATTGCACAACCATATTTTTATGCATTGTGCAACCACATTTAGGTTCTTAGCAGTTATGCACTAAAATATCTATATAACTATGGTCATGTGCAGTGTTGGGAAGGTTTCTTTGGAAATGTAATAGGTTACAGATTACAAGTTACCCTAAATTAAAATGTAATAAGTAATGTAACTATTTCAATTACTTTATTAAAGAAATGGAACTGATTACATTTGATTAATTTTTTATTACTTTTCTAAATTTCTAATGTTTTCAACTGTTAGTCATATTCAAACATTTAAACCAGGCAGGGTTAACCTTACATAGTGTTCAACACCACAACCCCCAATTCCAGAAAAGTTGGGAAGTTTTGTAAAATGTAATAAAATCAAGAATCTGTGATTGGTTACTTCTCTTTAACTTTTATTTAATTTGAAAAAGATTTCCAAAGTTTTCACTGACCAACTTAAATGTATTTTGTAAATATAAACAAATTTTGATTTTGATGGCTGCAACACACTCCAAAAAATTTGGGACAGAGGCAAAACAAAAATGAAAAGGTTATTGAATATCCATTACAGAATATCACAGTAAGCAGGTGTTGTCACGAATCCGGTCCATGAACTTCCATCTGCTAGCCATCAGAGGTCACCCTTTCCAATTTCATTGACTCTCGCACTACACACTGTTGCACATCACCCCGGACTACATATCCCATCATTCATTGCACTGATTGCACTCAGCACGGATTGCACACAGCTGTTAACACTGATTGCACCCAGCTGTTTCATATCACTCCCTCACTATTTAACACTCACTCTGATCTCTTCCCTCTGCCGAGTATTGTTAAGCATTTATCAGTTTGATAGCTACACTACAGAGCCCTCGTTAGTGGCCTAGTCTTGCCTTGTCGGTTTTTGATCTTTGCCTGGTTTCCTGGATTTATCCTTTTAGTCTTGTCCCTTTTGAATCTGTCTGTCGATCTACGCTAGCCCTAGGACTATTCTTGTGTTTTGCCCGCCACATTTATCTGACCCATGCCTGTTTCATGACCACATCTCTGTCTTCTAAATAAAAGCTTGCATATGGATCCGCACGTCTCGCGTCTTGTCAGCCCCGTAACAGGTGTATTGGTAATAGGTGAGTGTGTCATGTTTGGGTATAAAAGGAGCATCTCAGTCTTCCTCTTTGCAAGCAAAGCTAGATTATGGCTCATCATTTTGTGCCAAATTTCATGAGAGAAGTTTCAAACAAATCAAAAATCAAATTTCTCAATGCCAAATCACAAAGAATTTAGGTATTTCACCAACTACTATACACAATATTGTGAAAAGATTCAGGGAATCCAGAGAAATCTCAGTCTGTGCAGTGCAGGGCAAGGCAGGAAACCTCAACTGAGTGTGCATGACCTTTGAGCCCTCAGATGGCATTGGATTCGAAACCGTCATGCTGCGGTGTTAAATATAGCCACATGGGCTCAGGAGTACTTCGAAAAACCGCTGTCGTTTAACACATCTGCTGCTGCATCAATAATGCAACCTGAATCTGAGAAAACTATACATCAATTCTATGCAGTGATGCTGCTGGGTTCTCTGGGCCAGAGCTCATCTCTGATAGTCAAAAAGACAGTGGAAATGTGTGCTGTGGTCAAATGAGTACACGTTTCAATTGGTTTCTGAGAAAAATGGATGTCGAGTTCTCAGTCCCAAAGACCAAAGGGACCATCCAAACTTTTACCAGGGACAGATGCGAAAGCAAACATCTGTCATGGTATGGGGTGCAGCAGAGCAAACGGCATGAGTGACTGGCATATTTGCAAAGGTAACATTGACATGGAGGCATATACTGAAATTGTACAGAGACATAAACTGCCATCAACTCCTTTTGAAAATGTATGGCCAGTCATGAAAAGGAGAATCAGCTGTGCATCAGAAGTCTTGTATCAAGCGAGACTGAATGAACATTTTGCTTGCAAAACAACAATTAGTATCGTCAATTCCCAAACAAATAAACACTGTAATTAAAAGGAAAGTTGATGTGACACAGTAATAAACTGTCCCAGCGATTTTTGGAGTATGTTGCAGCCATCAAAACCAATATTTGTTTATATTTACAAAATAAAATTACGTTGGCCAGTGAAAACATTGGAAATGTTTTATTTGTACTTTAGTCAATTAAATAAAGGTTAAAGAGAATGAACAAATAACATATTCTTGATTTTATGGCATTTCACAAAACGTCCCAACTTTTCTGGAATTGGGGTTGTAATTAGTCTGACCTTCATCACTTGAATTAAGATTATAATAATTTAATTTATTGACACAGCCACCACAAAATCAGACTTACTTTGAGATCATTCTGAGGTTAAATACAGATTTAAAATCATGACAAGAAATAGGTTAATAGCTATGATACTGTTTTTGAAATCAAATATTTGCATTGCTGACAGGAAACACTACAATCTAACTATGCCTGGGGAAAAAACAGTTAATAAAAAATCAAATAAAATAGGCCTATACATAAACCCAAATAGGAAATAACAAGTTTTCAAATAATCATCTGACATTGATGCCTCATATTTTAGAGCAGTCAATGCAATTTATGAAAGAAATCAATTAAATATGTGTGTGTGTGTGTGTGTGTGTGTGTGTGAAAATTCAGATGCAAACCCCTTTGTAATCGTTAACATTGTCATAAGTAACTGTAATTTAATTACAATTTTTCTTCTCAGTAACTAACTGACTACAATTACATTTATTTTGTAATTAAATTACGTAATTCCTTTACATGTAGTTACTCCCCAACACTGGTCATGTGGAATCTGAAAGCGCCACAAATTTCTGCTGGATTATTAGAATGCCTGTGACTCACAAACTATGCATTCTCACCCATTGTATGATATAGTGTAAAATATTTGAGCTGATTTGATATTCAGATGTAAACCCCTTTGTAATCGTTAACATTGTCATAAGTAACTGTAATTTAATTACAATTTTTTTTCTCAGTAACTGTAACTGACTACAATTACATTTATTTTGTAATTAAATTACGTAATTCCTTTACATGTAGTTACTCCCCAACACTGGTCATGTGGAATCTGAAAGCGCCACAAATTTCTGCTGGATTATTAGAATGCCTGTGACTCACAAACTATGCATCCTCACCCATTGTATGATATAGTGTAAAATATTTGAGCTGATTTGATTATGCTTTACGTTACCAGTGAAATGATATTGCCATGCTTAAATCCATTCCATCCCACAAAACATCCTATGTGGGTGTGGCATATGGCCAACATCTGCATTTATTGTCAATATTTCATGTTCATTTGTGCAATTGTTGTGTAGTTTTATTTCAAATCCTCATATGAGCAACAGGTTTGTTTGCAAACAGCTGGAAGTGCAGCGCTCTCGACACCATATAGCCTAGGAAAAACCTGAGCACAAACTTGTCCTCAAATGCTTTGTGTTCTAAGTTCAAGGTGAGATTTGAGCGCTATAACAGAAGACAAGATTATAAATGAACGACTTCGTGTTTGATCTATTCTATATCTATCACTCCTGTTTCGTTGTCTGGTCAGAGCAGCACATTCAGCTAAATATCTTCTTTGGTGATGCATCCTCATATTTAACTACAAGTCCATCTGTTTGGTAATGTCCATCTGTTTACTGTTAGACTCCGATCTAATGGCCCCATCTAGAGGAGCACTTTAGAACTCACAAAAGACATTCAATTACGATTATTATTAGTAGTACTAATGTATTAAATTGAGCTCATTTGTTAACATTTAACAAAATGTATTACATGGAATTTTCCAGTAGCTCAGAGCACAGAGCAACTAGTCCGTCTCGGTACGATTTCAGCCCTAGCGGGAAATAACATTTATGATTCATACAGCTTCATTAATATTCATCTATCTCCTACTGGTGGAATCTAACCACCTTTTATTACGTAACATTCACGCCATGCTTTTTCTTAGCTGTCAACCACACAGACGCCTGTAAAACATGTAAAGGAAAACAGACTCTGAATTAAACCCCTCTGCTCGAGCTGTCATTGGACAATCGCCTATCACGTGATTAGGTCATAAGTCAAACCGCGGTGTGGGACATTTGTTTCACTCAAGCAGAAAAGTCGCCTATAGAGGTGAATTGTTCTACGCGTATTTAGTTCGATACACATTTTCAATACGGTTATACTATATGTAAGTGGTCTAATTGAGTTCGAGCATTTGTTTTGCGCTTTATGGACTGTGACCTCATGGGCCGAAGAGCGACCCCTGCAGGCTAATTATATAGAATACACGCATCTTTTCTAGTTCCTTTATTTCTGTCATCCCTGACAACCGAGTAATCAAAGTGAATGGAGTTACTAGACCAGATTGAGCAGAAGTTGGCGTATGAATAACAGCGCGATGGTTATCGCCTGATCCGTTTTCTAATGGGATTTTAAAGCAGAATGGATATAACAGAAATATGGAATGAAAAAGCCTGTATTTGTTATCTTAAACCTATGTAACGTAGCCGTATTTGTTTTACCAGGAGAAATCTGAAGTCGTGTACAACAAAATAAAAACATGTTAGCGTAAAGCTAGCTAGTGCTAACCTCGGAGTCGGACTAGCATGTGTGGAATAAGAGACACGGGGACACAGTGATGACAAAACCGATGTAAACCGACGGACTATGAGCTCATTTGAGTCTCAAAACAACTTAACTTCACGTAGGAAAAGTATATTTGTATTTGATCGACCGCTGGGAAACTTCGAAGCTGGCCCGTAAACACCAAGGTAAGTTAAACCAGAACAGCTAACTTAGTTAGCCAAAACTCGCCGTTTTGCTTAAAGTCTAATTTCTGCTTCATCCGATTACTAACAAAGTAAACATGTCCATATCGGAATAAGTGTATGCAGGCTGTTAAACAGTTGATGTCACCGTGTTGAAGTCATGTTTTTGTCAGCTAACTTAGCTAGATTTGGTGTCTGTCAGGTTGATGTGCCACTCAGTCCGCCTAGCTTTTTGGCTATTTTGTGTTATTTGTCAGCATACAATCGTTAAGGTTAATCAGCAACGGGCTTCATGTCAGTCACTGTTTCTTCATTAGTTGAAGTTTCACCATCTGTATGATCAATTTCTAAGCTTTGCTCCCTCAGCCAGGCGCTGTTCATGTTAACATTAAGTTAGATTTTTAACAGTTAACTATTAACAATATAAGGAACAAGGATACACAAGGAATACATTAGTTGGCACATACTACAAATATTTTGACGTCATCTTATTAAACATTTTTGTTCCAAAAATTCCAAAATTGGTGACCAGGCAATTAAAGCAACATTTTAAGCGATTGTGTGACAATAGCACTGTTTTCTTGATCAAACAGACAAGAGATTAAAAGAAGCTACTTACTATTATTATACTTCCTATATAATAAACGTACTTATTATTATACTGCTAAGAATAAGTGAATTGTTTGTGTTTTTTTGTATTTGAAAGGCTTCATGTAGAAGTATCAAGTGTGACCTTGTGCACACAGTAGACAGACTGCTTTCACTCTGATTCCAAAGTTAAAGTTTTAACAATGAAGGTGAACATGTACTGTCTTTAATCTTCAGCAGTTGTTTTGTACAAGTTCATTATTAATTTTGTATTTTTTCCAGCCCTTTAACTCTTAAGGCAAGACATCACAAGTGAAAAAGGTCATTTTTAATGAATAGATATCACTATACTTAACCAATTGATTAATAATCACAGTGCAATAAGACCGTTTTTTGTGTTATAAGTTTTCTGAAATGTTATGTTTAAATATGCAAATAATGCACACTAAATGATTTACTAAATGTGCACATTTCCAGAACAGAAATCTGAACATTGGACATATTAGAGTTAATGGTTTTTGGAGGGGACTTTGAATATCCCTTTTTATGACTCAGAAAATAAATAAATCAGAGAATACTGTCAAGAGTAAAAAAAAAAATCATGTTTTTCAAATGTTATATAAAATCGATTAGGTAAATGATATATGAACAAACCCCTCTAAAAACTTCAGAATATAGGCAAGTACTACTGTGTGATAAGTGAAGATTTCTGGCTCAGTGTATGTGAATTGAAACTTACAGATGCAAATAGATAAACTGTATTAAAATAAACGCTTAAATGTGTATTTCGGAAATGTTCTAATCTGAAAGAAGACACTTTTGGAAGCCTAATAGTCCAACATCTCAAAATTGACCTGTGCATTAAAAAAAAAAATTTTCCCCCTCATAGTGTCTTGCCTTAAAAACAAAGATGAAACAACCTAGAGGTTCAGACACTGGAATGCGTGTCTGTCGAAACCTCCGCACACTGACTAATTTAGTTCCTCTGTGCGGGCTGCCTCTAGTATGCAACCTCAGTACAATGCAGACAGGCTGAGAACCTGAACGACTGGTTGCTGACAAGTCTGAACAGTGGCTCAAAGTGTTCCTTATCACTTCATTTACTGAGCATGTATGTACGTTAACGTAAAGCCTGCACATGTATGGTAGTGCTGTTTTTTCTATGTTATCGTGGTTCAGTAACAACTGAGATTTTATTTTTTTTAAATTGCATTGTCTTTGTTAGTCACACATTGATGTGGCTTCTGCGTAATCCTCTTGTCAGAATCCATGTATTACAAACGCAGTCTGTTTGGTAGGGGTCTCAATCTCCATATGACTAAACACTCACATCTGTTATCAACGTCTTTCACACTGAGAGCTATGATGAATGTGACCTCATTCATCCAATGTCTAATTGTTTTGTCCCTCATGTTGTTCCAAAACTGTATGACTTTCATCCTTCTGTGAAACACACACAAAAAAATGCTTTGGTCTATACCAGGGGTGTAAAAACTCGGTCCTGGAGGGCTGGTGTCCTGCAGAGTTTAGCTCCAACTTGCCTCAACACACCTGACTGGAAGTTTCTAGCATGCCTAGTAAGACCATGATTAGCTGATTCAGGTGTGTTTAATTAGGGTTGGAGCTAAACTCTGCAGGACACCGGCCCTCCAGGACTGAGTTTGGACACCCCTGGTCTATACAATGAAAGTCAATGTTATTCAATGTCTCCAGATTTCTTTAAAATATCTTTTTTGTGTTCACTGGAAGGTTTGGAAAAGACATGAGGGTGAATAAATGATGATTAGGGTTTTCATTTTTGGGTAAACTATCCCTTTAAGACATTCTGTAAACACCTTGTAGTCTGAGGAAGTACACTGCCTACCAGATGAAACGCATTATATCTTGACCTTTGTGTTGACAGATTGGTTTTTGTGTTTGCTCATGCAAATGGGTCATGAGTGAGAGCATGGATCTCTTCAGTATTTTACGAATAGCATTTATTCATGTCTTAGTGTTTGACATGGCTCATTGCCCAGGTGATGTCCTCTGTTAGGATGTAAGTTATCTGACCTGTCCTTAACATTCATGGGCACAGTCAGTTCTGTGTCTCTTAAGGAAGGAAGATCACGATCAGCATTATTCTTTCTCTTTTCTTTCTGCTTTGATACACCATTCTTGTGCGGGTGACCAGATTATGTAAATTTTGTAACACAGAAGTCTTTTGCTAGATCTTTTTCTATTGGTCACACAATCTTTCCACAGCTGCTTTCTTTTCAGGGTTATCTTATCTTTTTAAGCAAACAACCTAGCAGAGTCTCATAATGGATTTATCACCTCTCACTCTGTGTAGACTAAATATACCACAGATCTGTAATTGCTTATGGCACAGTTTGTGTCTGTCTCAAAAAAGATAAAGGTCATGTAATCGGAAGTGGTGAATAAATGAAAGGCCAGCTAGCTAAGACAAAAGCTACTTTCTGATTCTCTGCATTTAAGGATTCTCTTTTCCTGAAAGCATTTGAGCCAGGCCTAAAAAAACAAACAAAAAAAGAATTCACATTTCAAGTGGCTAACAGAATGCAACAGTTACCGCCCACTTTTTCAGCAACCTTGGTTCTGCAGTATATTCACATTTATTTTTTCCATAGGCATTTAAAAAAAACTTTAATCTGAAGCACAAAAGAAGGCATTTAGGCATTTTTATAAGGGTATGAACTACTCATCACGAGAAGCACTGCAATTGATGTAACTGAATCAAAAGAAATACTGCAATATAAAACTATTAACTTGTATTTTTTTACATTACCTACACTACCGTTCAATACTGTCATTTTTTTATGTGTTTGAAAGTCTCACCAAGGCTGCATTTATTAAATCAAAAATACAGTTAAAATGAATGGTAATACTGAGAAATATTATTACAATTTAATATAAATATATTGTCACATGGTCATTTTTCTAATATGCTGATATACTCGAGAAACATTTCTTATTATTGGCAATATTGAAATTGCTTAATATTTCAGTGGAAACTGATGCATCAGGATACTTTTAATAATAGAAAAAACCGCATCCATTCGAAATCTTCAAAATTTAAAATATTTTACATCTCTACTGTCTCTTTTGATAAATTTAATGTAGTCTTAATGCAGTGTGAACAAAGCATTTCTGTGCTTTAAAAATCTTCAGGATGAAATTTTTTCCCTTTAATTTTATTTGAATCAGCAGAGAGGTAAGGGGGGTGGGGTGGAGTCAGGAAATGACCCAAGCAGTACTGGATATCAGGTCAGACTCAGGTCATCCGTGTAATCGCAAAGCATGTGCACTACACACCAGCGATGATGGTCATATTCTGATATACTGTGTTCCATTGAGGCACTGTTGCAATAATTAACATTTATTTTCATGTCTTTTGTCTTTTCAGAGGCAATGTCACGTGATGGATGGTTTTGAGTATTAGTAGCCAGACAGGAGAACCATGGAACAGGTCGAGCAACCTACCTCAGAAATGAAATGTGACAGCCCAGTAGACGTTGCGGCAGCCCAGGAGCCCCTCATGTTCACAGGAGTTACAAAGGGCCAATCGTCTCCGCGGACAGACTTGAACCCTGTCCAGATTCTTGAAGACACAACATGTATGGCCGTCCAGGAGGGTGAGTCTGCATCCTCGGACTGTGGAGGGATGTCAGACCTGCAGGAGCCGAGCTCAGCGTCGGGTGAGGAGGTGGAGGGCAGCGAGACGTCTGATGCCACAAGATTAGAAGTCTCACCCGGCAGCAAGGGATCGTGGGGGGCCACTCAACAGAATGGAGATGGAACACCACAGGAGAGTCCTCAACAGAATAGTGACACTTCTGTAACAGCTCAAATGTTTCCAGGTAAAACTGCGCTTAGACATCAGAGCCAAGTATTATGGCATCCTGACAGTGAGATTTTTTGCCTCCACTTAACCCTATAAATTAGAGGTCGACCGATTGATCGGTTTTGCAGACTAATCGGCACTGATAGTTAATTGCTAGAAATATCGGCTGTCTGCAAAAATCCATACCGATAGTTTTTCTGGGTTGTGTCCGTTGCTGGAGCGGCTGAGAAGGTCCGCTGTCATTATACAGTACGAGAGCGGCCTCTAGAGGCGGAATCACTGACACTTTGTGCTATTTGTTTTGACACGTGAGGCTGCGTGCTGCACAGAGCCGGACACTTCAGACGCGGATTTAAAACAGACATCGAAGCGGTGTGTATACAGTATACTACAGTAAATGTTTTCATTCTTTGTTTGTGTTTAACGCCATGCCAGCTTCTGTGGCTATTTTCATGGCGAGAAAATTTTTCTAAATTATATCAGATTTTTGCTATTTATTTTCGCTAAAAACTTTAAATTGTATTTGGCTTAACTCTGTTAAAGATCTCTTCAAAAGAGTTAACTGAATAAAAAGGTTTTCTCACAGGGTTGTACATGTTTTCATATCATTATAAAGTAATTCAATTTGTTGTCTAGATGCTGCATTAGTAGTGCAAGAACAGAAGTATGTTTGCCAACAATGCTGTGAGGATGCGGACATTAGTAGCACCTCAAGAGGTTGAAACAGTTTGACCAAAACACACTTAAGTCTGACTCAAATGTTTGATGTCACGATTGTTACCATCTATTTGCAATAGTTTATATCCAATTGGCCACTTTTATGCATTTGTTATCCATTGAAGTTGCATATTTAAAGCTAGTGACGTGAGAAAGCATATTGATATGTTCATGCAGCCGACCCGAGTCCCTGCCGCTCCACAGATGACCACTCACATAGTTTTCCATTAAATTACATTATATTTGTCCCAGATCGTTGTTCGTATGTAGAATGACTTCACCCAAGGCTGGAAGATTGTGTATTGTGCATTTTTCAGTGAAACGTTTACCTATATGTATGCTTCAAATACGGAGCTACAGTATAGATCGTGCTTCCTCTTTCTGTTTTGCCACTTTGTTCATTCTTATAGTCAACCTTTGCCTGTTTGGTGATTAAATAAACTGTTCTGGACAGCCGCTTGAACTGAACATGATGTGCCCGGTGTATGAAACCTGCGAGTTATAGATGCGACGTGCTACGCTTTTTGTCCGGTGTGCTTTTTGTTATTTTGATTTCTATAATCGAGTTAAAAAAAAAATTTAATAAATAAAAGCAAATACAGTGTGAGAGTATACATACAATATACATATGTAATTTCAGTGCTATGGCTAGGGATAATAACAATTCACTCAACTCACGATTCGATTTGATTCATGATTTGTTTTTCAAAATTAGATTTAAGTCAAATTATAAATTAAATGTGTTCTTTTATTATTGCTTGGACAAAATGCTGCATGTTTCTTTGTGAAAATAAAATATAACACAATAATAATATACTATTATAGCACTTGCATATCATTGCTCTTTTGTTGGTTTTGATTGCTTCTATTGTCCTCATTTGTAAGTCACTTTGGATAAAAGTGTGTGCTAAATGACCAAATTTTAATAATGTAAATGTAAATAACAAAGCTAAATTGAAATTTTAAAACAAGCCCCAAATAAATAAATAACACACAAGAAATCTCTTCATATAAACAAAATAAGGCTTTGTCTGTGCTCTTTCCATTTAAAATTAGAGGCAACCACTGCATTTTAATCTTGATCCAAACAAAGATGCTGCATACATGCAACATGAGCAGTTTTTAATCTAAATTAGATTGTATAATTTCAAAATTTGAAGCAAAAACAGAATGGTTCGACTTCAGTTTTGTGAAACTATACAGAAAAACTATCTGCATGAAACCGAAATAGCAGACGAGTTGAATGAGACGCAGATTCACTCTCTGCCAGCAGGTGGCGCTTAAAGTGTTTCCTTGGTTTCTGCTGTAAACAAAGTAGGGCTGCACTTATGAACTTTAATATGCATTATACAGAGGCAAGATGAAAAGAAAAAATACCATCTAAACTTTTCTAAAGACAGTGGTTCGACTTCAGTTTTGTGAAACTATACAGAAAAACTATCTGCATGAAACCGAAATAGCAGACGAGTTGAATGAGACGCAGATTCACTCTCTGCCAGCAGGTGGCGCTTAAAGTGTTTCCTTGGTTTCTGCTGTAAACAAAGTAGGGCTGCACTTATGAACTTTAATATGCATTATACAGAGGCAAGATGAAAAGAAAAAATACCATCTAAACTTACCTAAAGACAGTATATTCCCCTCAGACATGCATTCATATAAACTCCTACCCCTAATTGAATCGCGATTTGTTTAGCATCTCAACCGATTTGAATTGTCACATATTTGAATCGATTTTCAACCGGCTTGCGGTTAATCGTTACATCCCTAGCTATGGCCTTTCTGTAGATGTTTAAACATGGCCATTTTTAAGCATGACTTTGGATTGTGACAAACTCCAAAACGAGTAATTTTGGTTTCAATAAAAGCTGTTTTTGAACTAACGAGAGTTTAGTTCTGAAACTTACAGATTGTTTTTATAGTACAGTACATTGATCTGTTATGTCAAAAGATCAAGGGAAATGTTATTTCTCAGTTCATGACCCCTTTAACAAAACAACATTAATAGAAGATTAAAATGAATAAATGAATAGTAAAATATGGTAGAGAACTGTTTCCTAACATTTCAATAGACATGCATTTTTTTTTTACATTTATTTATGTCAGACTATTTCCTGTCATGCTTTCTGATGTTAAAATAAATAAATGTATATATATATTTTATCCATAAAATATATACTTTTGCAGTTCTCTGATAAGAGATCCTTTAAGAAGTTTCTATTTGTTTTTGGCTCATATTTACAGATCCGTTACAGACCCCCTCTCTCTCGCTGTCAGACCAGTTACGGCTGGGTCGGGATGACCCCAGTACTTTGGGCCTGAACGTCGAGTGCCGCATATGTGGAGATAAAGCCTCAGGATTTCATTATGGAGTACATGCTTGTGAAGGCTGCAAGGTAATTTTGCTGAACTTGTCAAAACCACTGCAGTCAAGGTTTTTCACAAACTGTGGGTGGATTTATGGCCTAAAATAGATCGTCATCTATGATATCTGAACATTAAAGGTGCTGTAAGTGATACTATCTATACTATCACCAAAATAGATGTCCTGAGAAATCACATCTGGCTCTGTAAACAGCCAAAACTATCTGCAAGCAACCCAGGTTTTTTCCCCCCAACCAATCAGAAACCTGGTCTGCATGTGAATTGACATAACTTTGGAGAATTTTGGTGGGGTTTTTGTGTTGAAGGAATGGGGCAGTGTAATTAAAGACTGTGACTTTAGCGAAATGACTGAAATCTGTTACAGCATCTTTAATAAAACCACTCTATTTCTTTACCTTGAATCACTGGGCTTCCTAATGCTTAAAGTTGCATTTCTGTGGTGAAATAACTCTGCAATCCAAGTGCATATTTGACTTGCTGTTTTTCAGTGAGAAAGTGTCATTTTTTTTAAGGGTTTTTTCAGACGCACCATTCGTATGAAGCTGGAGTATGAGCAGTGTGAGCGTGCCTGTAAAGTCCAGAAAAAGAACCGAAACAAATGCCAGTACTGTCGCTTCCAGAAGTGCCTGGCATTGGGCATGTCACATGATGGTGAGCAGTCTGCATATAACCACAATTTAAAGTGCCCCTATTATACTATTTGAAATGTTTATAATTTGGTTTTGGGAATCCCCAACAACAGGTTTACATTCCTGCAAGATCCAGAAACCGTGTAATTTTTCGTATAATATGCACTTAATTTTACGTTATTTCTCAACGACTCTCAAACGATTAGTTTGAAGATTTATCTTTCCAAACCCCTCCTTTGAATGAGGCTACTCTGCTCTGATTGGTCCGATGACCCAGTCTGTTGTGATTGGACGACTGCGTACAGTGCATGTCTGAAACAGAACACCCATTACCAGTACTGGAATATGGCTTATCAATAATGCATCCTATTATAATAATAAAAATTAAAAAAACAATAATGGTATATGCGTTAGCCGAACACAGACAAAGAGTACTGATTTTGTAAACCAACGTATTGCTCCATGCTTTATCATGACTCCAGGTACAACAGACATTCTATATTAATCGAAACATTTCTAGACAATAGCGGGCCCACAGCTGATTAGCTGAACTATAACGTGAGTTAGCCGGAGACCCACAGCTGCACTGACTGTATACACAACACAACACACAAAACGACATATTTTGCACACTCAACAGAACATCACAGCAACAATTATTAATCACACTTACAGGTTGTGATTTGGAGGAGCGAACTGTTCCAAACAAACTCTGCACTGACCCATCTTTCAAGGACAACTGGTTTATGCATTGAACTCGCAGAGATTGGGGAAGCAGTCATCAGTGAAATGATGGGAACACGGCAAAAGTTTGGGATTATACTGCTGGGGTATCTTAGTAAATATGCATTTTAACCACTGAGTCTTGACAGCCTCATCCTTTGGAAGTGAAAATAAACCGAATTCACTTTCACAGCACAGAGCACAGCGTCTTCTTGACATTACATTATCCACAATAACTTTATTTATGATGCACTTTCAGCTTTATAACTTTGCAGAGAGTTTACATTCACATACAGCTGCATTACACACTGCATGAAATGTAATTTTCAAAAATCCATAATAGGGGCACTTTAAAGCATTTAGAATTTTCACTCTCATTTTACATCTACTTAGTATGTGCAAAACTGAATATTAAAGGAATAATTCACCCAAAAACGAAAATTTGCTGAAACATTTTCTCACTCTCAGGCCATCCAAGATGTAGATGAGTTTGTTTCTTCATCAGAACAGATTCTGAGAAATTTAGTGTTACATCACTTGCTCAACAATAGATCCTCTGCAGTGAATGGGTGCCATCAGAATGAGAGTCCAAACAGCTTATAAAAACTTCACAATAATCCACAAGTGATCTACACGATGCCAGTTTATTAATTAATGTCCTGTGTGTTTGTTAGAAGCATGTTCATCATTAGAGTGCTTAATATTACACCATCACTGCTTGATCATGGCACCCATTCACTACATCTTTTCCGATGAAGAAACAAACTCATCAGTATCTTGGATGGTCTGAGGGTGGGTCAATTTTCAGAAAATTTTAATTTTTGTGCAATATTCCTTTAAAGGGGACATCGGATGCAAAATTCACTTTTACATGGGGTTTGCATGTAAATGCGTCTTAGCAGTGTGTGGACACAACCACACAATGATAAAAATCCATTCACTTCTTTTTTTTTTTTTTTTTCTTCTTTTTTTTTATATCCCCAAAAAACCTAAACGGTCTCATATTCAATTTTCTGAGCAAAATGATGTCTTATTGCTCAAGCCCCGCCCACGGCCGCTAACGAATTGTCCCGTATTAGCATATTTCCACCCTCAGCCAGTTATACGCTGTCTGCCATTTTCTCTGCGCTCGAGCAGCTGTAGCAACATCAGTGTCTCGTAAGCAATGCAGGTGTTTTGTAGTTAGATGTAAAAGTGAACATAAGAGTCTTAATTTTCTCCCGAAATCAGAGCCACTGAGGACGCTTTGGATTAGTTTTGTTTTTGATGGTAATGTGCCACCGAATACACCTAAATTAATTTAGAAGTCTGCAAAATCATTTTACTCCAGACTGCTTTCTGAACGAGGGACAATTCAAGGCAGGTTTTGCTAAAAAGTTAAAACTCAAGGATGGATCAGTACTAGGGCTGTGCAATATATCGAAATTATCGAAATATCGAAATGTACATATCGCAATATGCATATTGCTACAGCTTGTAATACTTGGGGGCGGAGTAAAAACTGTTTCATCTGAGCATGTGGCACTTTAAGCATTATCGTATCGCATATCGAATATTGCATTATTTAATGAGTTATCGCATATCGCATTTTTCTTCAATATCGCACAGCCCTAATCAGTACCCACTGTTCGTGATCCAGCTGCACCTCCAGAAGAAGTAAGTCTCCTACTTTATATTTTTATGATCATTTGCAAATCGCCTTTCCTCTTCCACGGAAGAGAGGGATGGGGTGAGCAGTTACTCATTAGCATTTAAAGAGACATGCACCGAAACGGGTCGCTGTGAACAGAGCTGTTTTTGATGTTGTTTTACACAACCATCGAGGAATTTTAACCAAAGTATGTTACAGACATTTCACGAAGAACCTAAAGAATCATATCAGCTTGTGGAAAATGGGCTTCCGATGTCCCCTTTAATAGTCATACTCAGCAATTAATATTTGAGCATTCATAAATTGTTGCTTTATTTTTAAATATGTACTGGGTTATGTTGTAATAAATGGAGCTTGTTTTTGTTTCTTTGCCTCAGCAATCAGGTACGGACGTATGCCAGAGTCGGAGAAGAAGAAGCTAGTGGCAGGGCTCATCGCTGGGGAGAAACTGCAAAGCTCTAGTGGAGCTGACCTCAAAACACTGGCCAAGCATGTCAACACATCCTACCTGAGGAACCTCAACATGACCAAGAAAAAAGCACGGAGCATCCTCACGGGCAAGACGAGCTGCACATCGGTATGCGCTCCGCTTTCAGTGAGATGCCACCAATAATTGCCGTTTTCTCATATGGTTTATTTTAGCAAGTCTAAGGATGGATTGATATTAAATTTCTGGCAGATACGCTAAGCCAATATTTATTTTGATGTTAAAACTGATTTTAAATTATTATTATTTTTGTACACAAAATGGTATATGATTGATTTGTAGTTATTCCAGTTGTTGTTCTCATTTCATCTCCAGCCTTTTGTGATCCATGATATGGACTCACTATGGCAGGCAGAAAACGGGCTGGTCTGGAATCAGCTTAATGGAGCACCACCCAACAAAGAGATTGGGGTCCATGTCTTCTACCGCTGCCAGTGCACCACAGTTGAAATTGTGCGAGAGCTCACGGAGTTTGCCAAAAACATCCCTGGCTTTGTGGATCTCTTCCTTAATGATCAGGTGAGAATTAGTTTTTAGTTGCTGCTCGTATTTATTATCATACATGAATTAAGTATTGACGCATATTTTTCCACTGAATTCATCTCCCACTTTTTCTTTCAGGTAACGCTGTTAAAATATGGAGTCCATGAGGCCATATTTGCGATGCTCCCATCGCTCATGAATAAAGACGGGCTGCTGGTGGCCAATGGGAAGGGCTTTGTGACGAGAGAATTCCTGCGTAGTCTACGCAAACCTTTCAGCGAGATCATGGAGCCCAAATTTGAGTTTGCGGTGAAATTCAATGCCCTGGAGCTGGATGACAGTGACCTGGCTCTGTATGTAGCGGCCATCATACTGTGCGGAGGCAAGGCTGTGGTGTTTGTTTGATCAGCATGTTTTCAAATGTCCTTTGTTGTTGTCTATACAGTTTACATCCACAAAGAATTTCTGGAGTAATGACAGTAAAATGAGAACCCAACATTAGAAGAGATCAAAAGCTTGTTTATCACAACATGGAAAAAGCACACTTTACACTGGATTGTAAACCAACCAATTGTAATGTCAGTAAAATAGCTAAACAAGAAAAAAGAAGCTAAAAATGGTTTCTCTTTGCTCTAGATCGTCCTGGGCTGGTGAACGTGAAGCAGGTTGAACAGATCCAGGATGGCGTCTTGCAAGCTCTGGACCAACATCTTCAGGTGCACCACCCTGACTCTCCTCATCTCTTCCCCAAACTGCTGCAGAAGATGGCTGACCTCAGACAGCTGGTCACAGAGAACGCCCAGCTGGTTCAGATGATCAAAAAGACTGAATCTGAGACCTCCCTCCACCCACTTTTACAGGAGATCTATAAAGACATGTACTGACATGCAAGACCTGACTGAAGAATGGACTTCAGAGTTCCCTCCTGAATGGAGAGAGTGCACACATCTGAATGGCACCGTGGTGCCATTGTTTTTTTTTTAATGAATTTTTGTAAAGGGCTTTTACAAATATTGAATATTGAAACTTTGAATACTGACATTTTGACACTTTGAGTGTTTTTTTATTTAAACTCAAGGACGCAGAACATCTAGTCACCATTTACTACTACTATCATGTTATTAATTTGCTTGATGAGGGCTAACACCTTTAGAAGTGGTCTTTTCCATCATGATTTTGCTTTGCAAGTACGTTTAAGTGATATCTAGTATGTTTCTCTGAGGAGATCAGAGAACAGTCAAGCTCTTGAAATGCCACTTACTGTGTGTTTGTAGGGCTTTTATTTTGTAGTTCTTCTTTCCTCCTGATTCTGTTTGATTAGGCACTTTTACTAAAGTAAAAGTTAGACTCCACACAAAACTGTACAGCAGGGAGTTATATTATTTTGGAATTCTGTTACTTTTGTCGAGGATGTTGTTTTCAGTGTCAGCTGCTACAAATATATATTGGTATTGAAACTGAAGACAAATCTGCTTAATTCACTTTAACTCTTTGGGATAAACCTACAACAGCGTGATCATTTCAGCTGTAAGGATGGAAATGTTTCTTCACTTTGTTCATGATATACTTATATGAAATTCTTATGTGCTGATCCCTTTGTTAAACACTGGTACCATGATGGTACTTGTATTTTGGCACACCGTCCGGTACCAGTCTCAAGGTCATATTTACTGATTTGAGAGACAACATCATTTAGATTTTATTGTCTCCTTGACAAGCAGTTGTATTAAATTAGGTCTTCCATTATATGTTGATTGAACATGTTCTATGAATATATATTGTGTGATTGAAAGCAAGCAGGCTGTGGTTACATTCAAACTAGAACATGTATAGTACACATAAACTTAAATTCATTCTTTAAATCAGATGCATTAATTAATTACTTAACGATCATGCCATGATAGTTGTATGTGCATTGAAAATGAATGGAATGCATTTTGAGTAGATACTTCTGTTGTCTTTTATTGAAATAACTTGGACACTTCTGAGTTTAGAATGGGTCTTGTCAAAAACAGTGCTGAATAATTTGGGAAATCAGTGTAGACGCGTTAAAAAGCAGTTTTGATGTTGAATTACATTAATTGGTATTAATATGATGTGCAACACATCTACCATTTCACATCCAGAAGTATCTCAGAAATATCTATAAAATATATAGATAAATATATATAGTTTTTCCTCTTATTGCTGAAATTTGCTTTTGTGATCTTTTTTTTTTCAAGGTGGAACTTGATGTCCGAGATCTATGATCGTGTAGAAACCTGTTACTGTGAAACTAGAGAGCACAATAATATGAAATTATAAGAAATGTATGTTTTTTTTTTTCTTTTCTTATTTTAAAAATACTTTTTGTCATCCATTTTCACACCAGACATTCACCAATATCGTTCTACTTTTCCAGTCTGGCCCATCTGAGCAGTGTCTTGCTTCACTGACAAGAGCGGATAAGATGCACAAGTGTTATGATTTGTGGGATATTATTTGGATCACAGTAAAACGGTTCCTTACACCTATGAGTTTCTTGTGATTTATGAAAAGCTCCAGATATACCAATATTTCACAAACATTTTGCAGTAATAAAATATAAATGTTAATCTTTTTCATAATTTATGGTTTACTAATTGCATTTCCATTTTAATAAGAAACAAATTGGTGTCAATGAATAACCTTTTAATGAGTGACTAAACCTGCCGTTTTGTCCGGTGTAATCTTATATTTCACCGTGAACTTTGTTTCATCTGTCATGTTTAAAGGTGTTGTAATTTTTTTGACTGTACTAAAGCATAAAAATACCATAATATGTTTGCAAATATTTAGGAAACATGTTAAGTTCACATTTGTTTCTTCGAAAAACAATACTACAAAATTTGAAATGTGCGTTCCCTGTTGGAATGTCTGTTTTTCTTTTGGTCTGCATGATCCCGCCCACTGCAGGTTTACCCAATAGTATTTCAACACCTCGGGTTGCCAGTTGGCGGAAAATACAGTGTATTGCAGCCATTGAAGCCAGTTTTGCCAAGTCCACTGTTTTCACGCGGAACTGGGTTACTTTAACACTGTTGCCGCCGATGAAGCTACTCCAATAACATGATATGTATACCCTGGAATACGAATTTTAGCAGGGGAACCCCGCCAAAAAACGTGTATTTTACCCCCCGGATGCGATTTTTAACTGGGGACCCCCTCGAAAGCAATTGGGCTAGTTTTGGGGTAGTTTTGAGTAGCGATTGGGCGGTTTTTTGTGTGAAAACCTGGAAACCCTTGAAGCCAACAAATGAACTGGGTCAGAGATCGTAGATTCCACCCGACCTAAAAAGCCTCGGCATCCATCTAAAAATCTCTATGACCAGAGACATATAGAACACGGATAAAACAACTCATCGGCTTACACTGTGAGCCTCGTTGGGTAACATTGTTATTTGCGCTCGTTCCTTTGTGCATCTCGCACCTGCGTGAGCGTCGAGTCTGAGGAGGGTAAGCAGAAGAAACAACGCTCTCCAATATTTTGATTTTGGACTGCAGTACCCATTTCAGCCACTAGCTGTCAATATTTATTTATTTAGTCATTTATCAGACGCTTTTATCCAAAGCGACTTACAAATGAGGACAACACAAGCAATCAATTGTAGTATTAAAACAACTAAAAACAGATCCAAAACTAAAAGCTAAAACTTTATAAATACTACTTATACACATTTAAAAAAATAAAGAGATTAAATAAAAATGACAAATGCATACAACAACATTTCAAAACTTAACATTTAAATGAAAAATAAAGCTAAAAACAATTCAAAATAGTAAAAAACAAAAGGTATAAGAGTATAATAATGATTCTAACATAACACTAAGCCAAACACCAAAAAAACAACTACATACAGTATATGTGTATGTACAACCACCCACACATACATATACATATATATTTATTTATTTATTTATAAATTCAATATATATATAATTTCATTTCCATTTAGTTTGTTGAAGTAATAAAATACCTATACAGACATAATAAATTCAGACATAATTTAACTAAAATTAAAATAAATAACAAATACAAATAATACAAATCAAACGACAGTAGTTTATCAGTAATCCTAAAAAATAACACTGCCAAACTTACATGCTAAAAAACAACAACTTACACATAGTAAGAAATGGTTATAAAAACTGAAACAGAAGCGAAACAAGTAATAGGAAAGAATAGAGAGAATAAAAAGGGATACTTATTACAATATTACATACTGCACCTTTAAAAGTGCATGAAATGTTGCATGGCATCGTAACGAATCGTTCTTTTAGAATGTTTTCATTCAATTGGTTGAACCGCTTCATAAACGGTATACTTGGGTCTTAAAGGTCCCATATTGTACACCTTTCTGGAGTTTTATTTGAGGTTTTGATGTCCTTAAGAATATATATTTGCGGTATAAGTACCAAAAACCATCTCAATATATTTTTACAGCTCCTCTCTCAGGAGCTCTGCTGAGAACATGTCGATTTTGGTCTGTCTAATTAATATTCAAACGATCGAGAAAAATGCTCACGTTTGCAGCGCACACTTCTTATCAGAAAAGGTTCAATAAAGTATTCTTTTGTTGTTATGGGCGCGTCTACAGATTTCTTGCGCAATATGGGACCTTTAAGAGGCTTGTTTGAGATGCGCCTCGCCTGAAATGTAGGCTAGAGCAGGCGTCTGCAGTGAGGGGAGGAGTGAAATAAGCGCAGTCAAGACGAACAGTTCTGCCCTCGAAGTGAACAGATACCAACGAGATCAAAGACAGATATCACGTTATTCTCACTCGTGCTGTGCTGCTGATTAACATGATATCATTTCAGCTCTGTTGTTTTTATATGAAAATAAATAAGATGAACAAGACACCCAAAGTGCTGCGTATTTATCATCCATGTTTACTTTAATACAAACGTGTATTTTAGATTTTTATAGAAATACGACAACAATCACATATCTCACACAGAGATCGCACTGGCATAGTGTTTGGGAATATTCATGCATAATTTAAATACATAAATCACATGAAACCAGATAAAGAAATATGTTTTTTTAGAAGAGAATGCAGCATCACAGCTGTCTGAACCAATGAGCATTCAGTTGTGTCGTCAGTCAGTCGTTTCCCATCATGCTTTTGCTCAGCAGTCGGTGGAGAGCAACTGCGCTTGACTGCACAATCCGACACAGCGAGAACTCGGTCACTTTTCTAACCGGCATGCATCTCGCGGTGATCACCGGTGATCGGTTCTGCGCAGATTTTGCTCATCTCAAACAAGCCCATTGATTCACTCCCGAATCGGTCCGTATGATTCACAATGAACAGAGAACTTATCAGAGCTGATTAAATAGTATATTTTTATATTTAATTATATTTCGCATTATATTTAATATATATAATTAGTGGTATTGTACGGTTATATTTAGGTTCAGGGACATATAAAATTATAACAGACACCCATAATAAAAATTCATATGAAGGAAAGTATCATGTTAAGTAGGCCTATGTACCATGATATACAAGAATAGCTGAATTGAAAGAAGCGTTTACTGGAATTGATTCGAACCTTTACTGGGTATCACGTTTTAAGATGCCTCCATGTCCATCACACGTCCAAATGGGAAGGCCCCGCCCAACAATTATAAAAGTGTGCATGTCATTAGCCATCCATCAGGCAAAGAGGGACAAGCGCAAGATGGAAAGGGAAGCACAATCATCCAAAGGCCCAGGAAACAACAGTGCTGCTTGTAGGTGGGTTTGGTCTTCAGCTCTTAGTGTGCAGATCAGTGGTTGTTGGATTGTTGCAGTGCCACCAAGCAAACAATTAGGGAAGTAATATATCAAGACAAAGATCTGCAAGTATATACGAATTGTGAGACCCAAGTCTCGTTTGTATAGTTGTCTCCCTCCAAATTCGCTGTTTAATCTGTAGAAACGACACGGGCGTCCCTGGTTGGTCAGCGCGCGATCTGCGTGACGTGGGTCTCCAGCGCCTCTCTCTCTCTCTCTCTCTCTCTCTCTATCCCTCCCTCTCTTTCTCTCTCCCTCCCTCTCTTTCTCTCTCCCTCCCTCTCTCTCTCCCTCTCTTCCCCCAACTCTTCAATCCGTTTACTTGCTCCAACAACTTCATTAAATCAAGTTTTTGGAGGCTCTCAAAATGGATCGGTTTCGCACGCCGTGTAGACAGTCGAGAAAAGGCAGCTCAAATGTGGAAAGAGAAGTCTGCAGGTAGTTTCGTGTGTTCGACTGGATGAAAAGTTCGTTTCTTAGCCCCGATCATCTGTTTGAAAGAGTGACTTTTCCTGCTTTAACGTTTCTCGGCGCCGATGTTTACATCCGGTTAAGACAGCGAGCGATTTGTTTTTGTTGTAGTAGAAAGACCATTCCAGTTACAACAAACATCATGATATTTGTTATACTTTTGAACTGCAACGTAAACGTTAGTTTGAAAAGACCGTTGCGAGATTTGTTAGTTTCTAAACGTGTAAAGTCCTTCAGTTTCCGTGTAACTTACTACAGTAGTCAATAACACGAACGAGTGCTCGAGGGTTCAAAACTGCTTATTTTTTCCTCATTTTTTAAAAATTAAATGCTGCAGCTTTTCGAGAACTTGTGAAATACATGTGCTGCAGTTGTCAACAAATATATGTAATTGGCATGTTGTTGTGTTTTGCAGGCAGTTCATCAATGGATCTTGTCGCTATGGTCCGAGTTGTTACTATCTGCATGAGTTTCCTGCAGTACCTTCGTTTCAGGTTCAGTGTAGGTACTTCCAGAAAGGTGGCTGCTGGTTTGGTGACCGTTGCAGGTAAGGAACCAGCTGGCCTTTTTTGAACCATGTTATTAGAAAAGCGGTTTACGAGTTGCATGTCTTGCAGGTATCTCCACGTTCCTCAAGCGGGTGAAGGTTCTTCAGGGAGCAGCAGACGCGGTTCAGCACCTGCGGGGTTCTTCTCTGTGCTGGCGGGCCGTTCTCTGGCTGACCGCCGAGGATCTGAGCCCTCTCTTCTCCCACCTCAAGGAGCCCGCAGCATGAATCGGAGAGGTTCAGAGCCACTGGTCACAGGTATGAGCGTGCTGCAGCAGAACTTTGAATGCTTGACTACAGGCATTGCAGAGGAGGAAGAGTTCGGTGTTGTGGAAGATGGACCTCCCCAGCAAGGTATTACGGTTTATTCACGCTTTTCTTTTAAACTACACATCACATTTTCCTTTTATGAATCGAATTTTGTTGTCCTCTTCAGGTGCAATGAGACCACTGCAACAAATCAGTGCTACAGACTCCAGTTCTTCGCATAACTACAGCTCATCAGCCTTTGTGCCTGCTGAAGTCCAATATGTAACCGTATCTGAAGCTGAAACGCAGGTCACAAACACTGTTTCTTTAGCTCCTTGACTGCTCTATTTGGAGATCATAGGCTTGGGTTTAATGAAATATTATTGGATTGTAGGTGACAGGTTCACCCGAGAGACCAAATCAGAGCGGTGCTGCAGTATTGACGGAGCAACAGCATTCAAGGGCTTTAGACCAAAGCAAAGATGTGGCCTGTGGCATCTGCATGGACAAGATTTCTGAGAAATCCACCACTCCAGAACGGCGTTATGGCATCCTACCAAACTGCAATCATGCTTTCTGCATCAGCTGCATTGTTACCTGGCGAAAAACAAAGGACTTCCAGGAGGATGTCATCAAGTGAGTTTTTTTATTTCTGACTCCCCTTCTCCCTTTTGCGTGTATAAAACTGTATATATGTACATTAAGTTGGTGTTTTTTTTGTTTGTTTTTATGTAAACAGGGGCTGTCCACAGTGCAGAGTGAAATCCTCCTTTTACATTCCCAGCAAGCACTGGGTCTGTGATGGGGAGGAAAAGGCATCATTGATAGCCGCTTTCAAAGAAAGAAGCAGGTTAGAATTGTTCATTCATGCTGTCAAATCTTTTGTAATGGTTTATTTGATCCTTTACATTGATTCTGGAGTTTTGTTTATCTCTAGTAAGTTGAAGTGCACTTTCTTCATGCGCCACGGATGCTGCCCCTTTAAATCGGAGTGTATCTACAGCCATGACATGCCCCCTAATCATACACACCGTCGCAGGCGCTCGGCATCCAGGGTAACGTTTAACTAATTAAAAAAAAATTTTTATTTGTGCCTGTTATGGTCCATATTTGTGAACTACAAATTGTGCCTTTTTTTATATATATATATATATATATGAATGGGGACACGTTCACTATGCTGTATTTAACATCATCAGTTAGCCATTTTAATCTGAGTTGTTTTTAGGACACAGCTGAGATGTTGGAGGATTTGGGCATGGAGTGTATCTACAGCCATGACATGCCCCCTAATCATACACACCGTCGCAGGCGCTCGGCATCCAGGGTAACGTTTAACTAATTAAAATTTTTTTTTTATTTGTGCCTGTTATGGTCCATATTTGTGAACTACAAATTGTGCCTTTTTTTATTTTTATATATATATATATATATATATATATATATATATGGGGAAACGTTCACTATGCTGCATTGCAGTGCTAAGCTTGCTGTATTTAACATCATCAGTTAGCCATTTTAATCTGAGTTGTTTTTAGGACACAGCTGAGATGTTGGAGGATTTGGGCATTGATGGCATCCAACTTTGGAGCTATATCTTTGCCCTAACTCTGCTGGATGAAGATGACGAAGACCTTCTGGATTTTCTTGATGACTAAGGACCTTCTAGAGTCATGTATATGTTGGCTCAGCTTTGAGTGAACTTTGCTTATCTTCTGCACTGAAATCTAATGGTCTCTTTGGGGTTGGCTTCACTTTAGCAAGTCCTAAATGTTTGGCTAATTGTTTAGCCGTGTAGATTTACTTTTTTTGTTGTTGTGTGTGTGTGTGTGTGTGTGAGTGAAAGTCTTTTGCCTTTAGTTTAAGGGAGTGTGTGTGGGGGGGGTTTGAATGCTGAAATCGCAAACTGGGTGTCTCTTCAGGTTTAGTTGGGGAGAAACTTAGGCAAAAAAAGTTAATGTTAACAATGCATGATCACTTATTTCAGCTTGCTTTTCACTTGTTGATCGTTTAGTACTTCCATCTGTGCTGATTCCTGATTGTTGCACCCTTTTGTCTGATACCTTTATATGAAATCAGATTTTAATTTTGTATACTGTGTAGTAGTTAATATTATTGCCAGTATTTGCAGAACACTAAATGTGCAACCTGTCAGCAGGCTTTTGATTATATTGTTCTCTTCAGCAGTGTTAACAGGTTATACCAGGACTTGATGTCACATTTTATTACTTTTAGTACGTGTTTATATTCTAAGAAAAGTGAAAATAAAAAATGTTCCACTGTTTGCCTTACCTGATCCTCTTGGTCTCTGTAATTTGTATGTGTGCTGCCACACATGCTTTGAGGAGGGTGGGGGCACTCTGGAGAAGTTGTATTTTCTACAAATAATTCCATTTAAAATTAAGATGACACTATGGCAAAACCGGTTCAGAAGGTCACCAGAGGGCTTTTCGATTGTAATTCCGCTCCAAACCTGCAGGAGTCTCTACTGTACAATAAGCGCTTGTTTAGAGCCACATAAAGAACTGATCCGAAACTTTGTACTAGGGATGGGCGATACCACTTATTTTGTTTTCGATACGATACCGATATTTTTCAAGGCAGTATCGTCGATATCGATACCGATACGATACGAGTGTTATGATCTGTCATTGTTTTGATAAATATGTCAGGGTGGACCGCTACGGATATCGTTTTGAAACGACAGTAGTAGCAGGCTTCGTCGGTGGTGTCCGATATCTGTGCTTGCGCTCCAGTGATGGATCTGAAGGCTCTGGTGCAGCGTTTTGACGGACGGGCCCGGTTGCTGGTTCACGCACTACATTCAGGAGCAGCCGGAGTGAGCAATGCGCAGACAGTTTTCAATAAACAGCGCAGATCTGATCCAGATTACACCCTCACTTTGGAAACTTTGTGCCAACGGGAAGCATCTGTGTACGAGCACGCTCTCGTTCTGTAAGTAGACCGTCACAACGCAAGATGGGTGCGAAATGATCATAATCCTGCTGAGGATGTCACCAGGCAAACAGTCATAATTATAAAATATTTTACTACTTCACATTTTTTTTACCTTCACCTGTAACTGTCTAGTGATGTATGAAAAAAGTGGACTGGAGTTTAGTATAGGCTAAATAAAAGGTTCAACTCTACTGCGTTCAGATATGTGGCAAAATTCGTAACATTTTTTACGTGATTTTCTTTTTTTGTAAATCAATGCCTCAAAAGCTTGTTCATATATAAATATAATAATTTGCATATATGCATATAATTTGTTCTAATCAACTAAACGGTTGATTATGCAATTGTTATTTAAAGAATAAAATGGAAAATAAAATCAATATTTTGAATTAAAAAGTCATTTTGAATGAGTCCTATTGTGTTGTGAAATATATCCCTTGCCTCTTAAGGGTTAAAGATCTGTCTATTGTTAAATAATACACTTAATACAATACGTTTGGGTGAGTAATTCTTCTCTTTTGTTTTACAGTAAACCTCTGGTGTGCCTGTTTTCTGAAGGCTTTAAGCGAAATCTGCTGTGTTTTCTACATCTGATTCACCCTGGACTGCCCAAAGACCGTGTTCTTTACCTGCTTCAGTGTCTGACTCAGGATGACGTGGAAAATCAGTGGACTTGTGCCTTAATCAAGCAGCTCCAAAGAGATATTGAGGGCACTAGGAAAGGGTCCCTCCTCACCTCAAACTGTACGGGGAAACTAAAGTGTCTCTGTGAGAGATTCAGGAATGCTAATGCAAAGGGAAGATGGGCCTCTTGTTTTGAGGGGCTTGGAGCAGAGGGTAAAGAGACCAAAGTGCCAGTTTATTCTCAGAAAAAGAGAAAAAGTGACAACATGGATCATGATGGAGATGCCCAGGAAGATCACCAAAGTAAACGGGTGAAGATGGATTTCTGTCCAGGTGAAGAAGAGAGGTTGACTGAAGAGGAGGAACCTAAAATGAGAACATCACAGCTGGACCAAAGTGCTGCTTCTGTATCACAGGCTCGCTCTGATGCGTTGGGGTCTTCAAAAAATCTGCCAGACCACATGAAGGTAAAGTGGAATTCACTGCAGTTAAATTAAAGTTGATTTTTCATGCTCAGAAATAGCCTATTTTCCATAATTTGACAAGTAAAAGTTCACAGACCGTTGCACAGATAGGTTGTTAAAATCTCTTCATGTAGAAACCTCAGAAAAGTTGCTGTTCTTCAGGATAAATAAATGATCGAATCATGTTCTTGTCAGATTTTTTTTTCTTTTACATTTTCACATTTGGCTTTTTAGGCTGCTGTTCCCGTGATCAAAGAATTACTAGATACAGAGTCAGCGGTAAGAAATCTTTGTTTTATTATGCCAATGTAATAGCTTTTATCTTTTCTTTTGTATAACTTTTTAACATATTTATTTTTTCCTTCACAGTGGGACGAGAGCTCCGGGTCTGCTCTGAAAGTATTTCATGAATGTGACCCCAATGAGGTTTCTGGTGTTTTACTTGAAAATGTACTGCTTTTTAGGTTTGTCATCAGAAATGTTTCCATCACTATGGATTTGTTGTATCTGATCACAGGTGGAGGTATTGTGTTCAATGCTGTGTTTGTCAGAAGCATCTGACCAGAGTTTACCTCAGTTCTGTAGCTGGCTGTTGGAACTGTCGCCAGACCTCAGTCACAGCACTGCTTGTGCTGTGATCACACACCTGCTGCTGCCAAAAGTTAGTACAGTACATTCATGTTTGTCACAGGATACGATTGTAAAATGATTTTAACCAATATACTACTGTTCAAAATTTTGGGATTGGGAAATTAAATCATTTTTATTCAGCAAGTATTATTAAATTCATCATAAGTGACAGTAATAAATACTTGAACTTTCTATTAATCAAAAAATCTTGATAAAATGTAAATCATAATTTCCACAAAAATATTAAGCAACAACACTTTGCATTATTGATAATAATAAAAATATTTCTTGAGCTGCAAATCAGCATATTAGAATGATTACTGAAGGGTCGTGTGGCACTGAAAACTGAAGTAATGGCTGCAGGAAAAAAAAAGCTTTGAGATCAAAAGTATAAATTTGATGTAACAAAATAGAAAACAGTCATTTTAAATTGTAATAATATTTCACAATATTATTTTGTTTACTATATTTGTGATCAAATAAATGCAGCCTTAGTGAGCATAAGTGACTTTTTGTAAAAACAAGAATCGGACCAACCTCAGACTTTTAAACTGTAGTGTGTATGGGTGTTTAACTCCTTTTATGGTTATTTATGCATTTCTCTGCCTTAGATTCTGTCCCTCGCAGAACCTGCCTCTCGCTGTTTGGTAACAGCCGTAATATCTCTTTGCAGTCGTTACCCCAGGCCAACCTGCCAGGCTCTGATAGAGCCAGTTTTACAGAAGGGACAAACTGGTATGAGTAGGTTTTTTCACCTGGATATCAAATATGCACCATTCATATTTAATATATCAGATCTTTTTTCAGTAAACAGTAATTGCATTTTTTTGTTTAGGAAGCGCCCAGGCAGAATTACTCTGTAACCTAGTAGTGAACTGCCTTGAGCCACATCACAGGCTTCTTGTATTCCGGTCAGTCTGAATATCACAATTAAGCTTTAAGAAAGAAATGGGTCTTAGTCATTTATGGAATAAATTGTGCTCGAGTAATTTGACACGGTTTAGCTGATAATAGAAATGTGCTTGCAATACTTGGAGTGTCCTGGGATGAGGGAGTGTTATCAGTCATCCATGCATTGCTGGATTCAAAGGTACTTCAGAAAGCTCTTTCCAATCTTAAAGGATATTTTAGTCTCATGTTAATGGTTTCTGTTGTTATGCTTTCAGCTTGAGCGGAGTGAGAAGGATTTCTCTCTCTTCACCGATCAGCTTTGCAGCCAGTCTCCACATTTCAGCAAATCTATGAAGTTTGCCAAGATGTTGCTGAGTGTCTTGACTAAGTATCAGTCACATGTGAGTATAACTGTAATGACTGGAAATAACTCATTCAGATAGTTTAAAAAAAACCGCCTCAACAAAACCTTATATTAAGTAGAATTTTATGGTCCTCAGAGCATCTTTAGTTCTACAAAACCCAATTTGCAATTTACAGAGGCATATGATAGTAACCAATAAACAGATTAATAAATATCTAGATGTTAAAATGTTTTTTATATACATAAACATAAAACTGCTGATTAATTAGTATTTTTCTTTTTTTACATTTCAGGTGAATCCTGCACGCCACCACACACTTTCCAGTTGCCTATCTTTCAATGAAACCTTCCTCAAGAAATCATTGCAGGCTGCATTAAAAAGGATTTCCCTGTGAATCATATTATGCCCATTTTAAATGGCACTTTAGTATATGAGTTTCATTCAATCTGATTGTAATATTTTGTAAATGTAATAATAATTCCTTTGTACTGTATAGTTGTATTGAGATAAAAAATATAAATTGAGTTGAATTACACTTCATATCAATATTTATTAAGCTTAATTTTTTCAATTAAACGGTCTGAATTCATATTATTTAAATGTAATGTCCTGGACACATTTGAATGCGTTAAGGTGAATTATTGTATTTTATATTACTTATTGTATATGTGTGTGTGTATATATATACATGCATATGTAATGTAATTATGCATGGCGCGCACACTTTTTTTGACACATTAAAAACAATAGTTTGTGAAATGTAAAGTTCTCTATCAGATTGTGAATTCGGTCCGAGTTGCAGCCTCCCTATGTTCACCTGAAGTGGTGTCCCATTGCTAATCTTCACTTGATTGGGTTTGGGCATGAGGTGAGGTGGGTTGTTGTTGTTGTTGTTGTTTTTGAGTGTACTGTGGGTGTTGAGCTGGCCCGGTCCTTTATTTGGAGCGGAGCGGTGGTAGCCGTATGGAGGCGGGCAGGGTTTGGGTGCTTCGGTGGTTGTCTCTCGGCTGGAGGAACTGCTATATGAAGAAATGGAAAGCTCGGAGCTGCTGTCTTCAGAGCTGCACTGATATAAACGTTGAACTGAGTAGGCCAGTGCAAAATCTGTCACTCGTCGACGTGGTAACTTGGTCCGCCCCTGTCCCAGGTCTGAGCTGGCTTTGGTCAATTCTGGTTTGCTTCTGGGAAGCCTGTTTGAGAGGAGATAAGTAAGGTTAGAAATTTGCTGCCAAGGTGGCAGATAGAATAGAAATACAAATGTTGCTCATTAATAAACTGAAACGTATCAATTAAAAATGGTTCAATGCAATTGTTTTACCAAATATTTTTGTGTGCAATGTATTTTAAGTCCTAAAATATAATGGCTTATTTCACTTTAGTAGACCGTATTAATATCAATATGAACCATGTATTTGACGAACAGTGTTCAGACAATCCTGAAGTACCACTGCTGCCTTGTGTATATTAATTACCTGAAGGACTGTGAGAACTGTCGGCGCAGTGGCAGCTCTGGGGTGGAGGGGGCGCTGTTTGGCTGATTGTTTCGCACTGGCAGACTCTTAAACACAAACTGGGGAGCTGGAGGAAGTTCTGCCATTCTTGTGTCTGTTGGTGAGCTTGTTGGACTGCTGCTGACACAAAGACAAGAAAACAATATGAAGATTATAAACTCCTAAATGTATCTAAAATACTCTTATAGTGCTTTGTTCTAAAGTGTTGAACCTCAAACTAGCTAATTGGATCATTAGTGTGACAAAAGTTCTTTAAATAGAAGAATCAAACCTGATCTGGGGTGTGTTTCCCAAAAGCAACTATGGTCGTAAGTTCCATCGTTACCAATAGAGTTCTATGGAACTAACGACCATAGTTAGCTAATGATGCTTTTGGGAAACGCACCCCTGTTCAGTAATGGTTGTGTACAAGATATCTGCCAAAACACACACCTGTAACCTATTACACTACCGTTAAAAAGTTTATTTTTAACGTACAATTAGTAAAAAAAAAATATATATATAATTTTATTCAGCAAGGATGCATTCATTTGATCAAAAGTGTCAGTAAATATAAAAGATATGGTTTTCAAGTACCAATCAAGTACCTTTAAAACAGCTCTGACAACACAGAGTAAAGGTTTGCTTATATTGCAATTAAACATCTATCATCACAATACCTTGAGCGGCTGCTGCAGGCAGAGTGAGAAGGTTTTTGTTTCTGGTAGGGCTGGTCCAAGCTGGATTCCTTCCATGCAGAGTTCTGGATTGGAGAGGCATCATAGTCCAGACTGGAACTGGAGCTTGATTGCTTTGGGCCGTTATTGGGCAAGAGAGTCAAACACTGGAAACCGCTGTCCGCGGAAGACCCCAGAAGGGCCAGAGAAAAGTGAGCAGAGTCTGAGTCTGTATATAAAAGAAAAATTTTTGACATTAGCAAACTCTTAGAGTCTAGAGATTACATTTTAACAAACAATGGGGTGCAAAAGTTTGTTCCATGTTTATTTTAACACGTTCACTTACCATCATCCAAGGCAACAGCGTCTGACATCGAGCTGTCATCAGACATACAAAGATCTGGATGGACCAACAAATAAAATTGTTATTTGTTCATTCAAAACAAATAATTTTAATAATACAGTCTTATAAAATGTAGATTATATGAGAATCGAGTGGCTGACCTCTCTGCCTGGAAGAATAGCAGGTCTGTGGAGAGACACAGCCGTGGTTGATGCGGTGTTTCAGTATCGTATCCTGCATTTCTTTCAGTTTCTTCTCTTCACGTTTACACTGCTGCAGTCGGCTTTTCCTCACCAGTTTGCTGATGTGCTCCTCGAGGGAGAGCTTTCGGGCTGCCTCATAAATCTGCCGCTGCAGAGCGAGATCAGCCTCGAGCGCGTGCAGCTCAGACTCCTGGAGACAAACATTTTAGGGGGAAACCACATCATTACAAACTGAAAATGCTGAAATATGGATTACGTGCACCTTGAAAAAATATTTTTCCATGTAAGTGGAACGGATAATAATGCCACCATGAATAACATTTAAAGCTAGCCAGGTAGGCTCAAATAACAGTCAGTTGCATTAAAGCTATTAAAATAATCTCTGTGTATAAAGTGTGGCCTATACCTCGCCATCTTGTGAAATAAAACCCTCATCCAGTTTGAAAGCAGTTCCGATGCGTCGCCGGACCTGCGGAGGCTTCTCGTCAGGCAGGAGAGGGTAATCGGAGGGCAGCTTTCCAGTCAGCTCCTGTCAAAACAAAGAGCATTTTAAACTTAAAGAAAAACAACGCCAAAGAAAACAACCTTTATGTGTGTTAGTCAATACAAAACTACAAAATCTTTGAGCGAGCATATGCTCGTCTTTATATTGTCGAAGTGTCCACAAAGGGGTTTCTAATGATTAAGGCCCTTAAATCTTCTCTCTGCTTGGCCAATAGTGAATGACAGACATGTGGGCTAACTTGCAAAGAAGCATCTGTTTCTTGGCCATTGGCTTTAGTGCCTCTATTGAAGGGCTGTATTCAGAAGAAGAAAAAGCCCAGCCTAATCAGAGCAATCTGATCTATGCTTATGGGCCAGCTGACTTTCCTACTGAAACTTTCCTATTAAAACTATGACACATTGTGTGTACAAAGTAATTTATGCTTCATTAAATTTGCATGTAACACAAACTACTTTTTTTTTTAAAAGAAATTAATACTTTTATTCAGCAAGGATCCATTAAATTGACAGTAAAGACATTTATAATTTTACGGAGAATTTCTATTTCAAATAAATGCTGTTTTTTTTTCAAATAAATGTTTCTTGATCTGCAAATCAACATATTAGAATAATTTTGAAGGATCATGTGACACTGAAGACTGTAGTAATGGCTGCTGAAAATTCAGCTTTGCCATCACAGAAATAAATTACATTTTAAAATATATTAAAATAAAAAAAATAATTTCACAATATTACTGTTTTACTTTATATTTGATCAAACAAAGAGAATCTTCTAGTATAATTGTTTAGCATGATTAGAAGTCATTATGCTTCATTAGTTAATTAGACCACGGTTAAACTTCTCTGAACCAAGAAACCCTTTTATGGTCCCAAAGTGTTGGCAGACCCTGGTTAATTTTGTCTTTTCAAATGAAAATCAAGGGTTTTACTGAGTTATCCTGAAGCGGGGGGTTTTTTTTTTTTTTTTTTTTTTTTGGGTTCATGGCTTAAAAATTTTCATTGAAGACGTTTATGAAATTTCTATGGAGAAAATGAATGGGAAATATCATATTGCCTGACAGTTTTTCAAGCAGATTCTGAATATTTGTGATGGTTTGATTTACATGTAAATATAAGCCCAATGCTTAAAATTATATATACATTATATTTAATGAATTTAACATAGATGGCAATACTGATGGCTCATTTTTTGTCACTCACAGCCTCCCTAATGCAGAGTTTCTTTAGCTCCAGGACACAAAGCTCCAGTCTGTCCTCAAGGGCCTGCTGCTTCAGCCTCATGGCACGTGTGTGAGTGCTCAGGTCCTTTACTGGAGACGTGGGACTGTCTGGGCCTGGATAACACAACAGTTCCATTACACAACAGCACACACATATATCGTGTTAGCAGCTGGCCTGCCCTAACACACTGAACTGTAGCACTAAAATTAGACTTTGAGTAGTTCTTTATATTATCTGTTAACAACATTAAAAATTTTTTTAAATGCAATTGAATAAAATAAAGCTGGAAAACTAATATGTTCATTAAACATTATACTGACAGAAATGTGTTCTTTGGGGGGAACTACAGCACCAAATTTTGATTTCAAATTTTTACAAGTTGATATGCGTTCTGCTCTCTTCTTAATAATAATTGTTTATCATTAACATAAATAAAACAAAATAAAAGCACTCACCAGAGTTCAAAATGATCCCGCTATCAGAGTCACTGACCTCCTCCTTAAAATCCATGTTTATTTTAGTTATTCTGCAGTTTTCAACAATATCCGAGTTCAGTCTGCAGATGTGACCTGTTGATAGGGAAGAGAAAAGACTGAAATCCGTTGTTTGATATCAAGCGCTCTCCATTTACTAATGCTTTCCAGTCCAGCAACCACTAAGTAAATTTGCCTTCCAAATAGTGGCTTGTGGCCGTGCGATTATGTAAAACCAAACTTCCCAAGGAGAACCCTTTACAGGCACCTCAGCGTCTCCTCCACATCTGACAAAGCAACTGGTCTTTTGCCTCATCCACCCCTATTTCAGTCTGCGCACACGTGCACCCCGCCCCCCAAATGTTTGCATGTCTCAAAACACAATAGAGTTGACCGCACTTATGTGGGGGTCTTATCCCTCCCATATAGCACCATAGCAACCTGGATCACTATGACCAAGCAGGCGTGTGTGAATTGTGATGAAGTGTGTTTGGGGGAAAACTAGAAGTCAACAGATGGCAGAAGGGACTCTCCCCCTCCCAAAGACTGCACCTGTTCTCTCCAAGACCCCCTCTCTTTCTTTCAGTGCCCACTCGCCGCAGCTTTGAAGTGGAACAATGTGTCCATGCTGATTCAGCCGCAGGCGGGAGATGCTGATAACTTAGATAACCATGTCAGGGCTTCTCTTATTACCATGAAGAAAACTTACAGGCAGAGTTTTTTCTAAAAGATTGTTAGGAATAACATTTAGGGCTCTCTGACTGTGACGTCTCAGATTTCGCAGGCCTCGGTATGGAGAAAGTAAGATGAGGAGATACTGCTGTGACATTTACATAAAGTCTTGTTCTGTTATCGTAAAGGAACATGTTAATGCACTGGGCAGAGTTTGAATGGCAAATTTGATCCTCTTACAAATGTAAAAATGAATCAATCATGTAGGAAACTTGTGTCTAATTTAATTGAGATGTTTAAAGTGGAAGTTTACACAAAAAATGAGAGTGAATAAATCATGGCAGAATTTTCATTTACTTCCAAACTTTTTTCCTGTATGGACTTTTTTCATCCATACAGTGAAAATGGGGTTCAAAACAACATTGGACCGTACTGACTTTCAGTATATGGAAAACAAATAATACTGAGACATTTTTCAAACTTTTGTGTTCAACAGAAGAACGTGGCCTCAAGTTTGGAACAATATGAGGATGAGTAAATTATGCCCAGAATTTCATCATCTTAAGAATCAGAAGGATTGCAAAGAATCCTTTCATATCCAGTCACAAGATTTGAGGAAAATATTAGCTCAATTTATGACATTATCTTTAACACTGCTTTTTTAAAAGTTACTTTCATTTCCTGAGCAAGAAAAGGCATATTATATAAACCATTATCAGACCTAGGCCTCATTTATAAAGATGTGCATACAAAGATCCTAAACGTGAACGTACAACAATTTTCAAAATCTTCCCATGAATAAACTCTAAAAGAACGAACATTTTTCCTAAATGTATCCCTCTTTAAAAACTGCAGTATAATATATATACCCCCCCCCCCCCCCCC
>NW_015505325.1:2110496-2125463 GCF_001515645.1 Sinocyclocheilus grahami | reverse complement strand
CCCCAATAACATAATGAATTGAAATAAGTGACATAATTATCACAAAGCAGTTGTTATAATGTATATTGTGTATAATTTATATTTCACATATCGGATGAAATCCATGGAATTTAGGATCAAATCCGATCGTATGCGTGTTTTATAAATAGGGCCCATGGCTGCTTGTTATATCTATGAGCTCTGGTGTCATGCACACAAAAATCTAGGACAGACACTGTATTTATATAAATGCTATTTTGGGGGGAAATCTCACATCACTAAGGACAACATCTCTGCTAATGAGTCAGTGTGGATCCTTATCATTCCTCTTCCTGAGTTCTGAGAAAGAAAATTGAACAGGATGTGATTGTGGAGCTTCTAAAGGCTCCATCCTCATTCAGTTCTGTAACTCACGTGGATAGATGCAGCTCAGCACAATAGAAACCAGCCTGCTCCATCAGACACTCCAACGCCTGAAAGAGTACAAGCAAAGCTCTGTGTCAACAAGCCTGAGCGGCCAGTTTGCTGAGAGGACAGTATCTGCTGATACAACAAGACTTAGTCAGTAAGAGAGGGCAAAAGAAAGGCTGATGAAACTGCAGCAGGAATTAGGTCACTGTGACAAACTGTGCTTTATTAAACAAAAAGTAACTCCCAATATTAGTTTACCGCAAAATTATAATTCTGCCATCATTTACTCACCCTCATGTCAATGAAAACCTGTATGACTTTCTGCCATGCAACACAAAGAATTATTGAAAACTGTGCTGGCTGCACTTTCCATGCAATTACAATTCAATTATTCAAATAAGGAATAATGAATGATTTTGGTATTTTTTTCCTTGCACAAAGAAATTGAGACTTCAGAAGACATGTCTTTTTAATGCATGGAACTTGTGAAGACAAATTATAACAATTGTATTTCCACTGTAGTAAGTGTTGTATCTAATTATAATGAAATCATGCCATGTCAATATAGCACATGGGTCGAAGTTTCTGATAGATTTATGGTGTTTTTGCATCATTTTTTAAAGCTTCAGTCCCCATTCATTGTAGACGAAGACTGTATATATGCACCAAGACTGTTAACGCATATTACTATGATTAGGAGAAACTGCAATGCGCAATAAAGCTGATATAAATCCTGCCTTCTAAATAAAAGACCCAACTTACACATTTCCAGATGTTCCTACAGTTTTTCAGAATAAATCTGAGTACATACGTAACTGGTGAATCATGATTTATTCATTCAAACATTCATACGCAGGTTTAATAAAGAAATTTGCCCAACATTTGTGGGATAGTTCATGTTTGATTTTATTCCTGATTTGAAATGTTATTTAAATCTGAGTTTGGCAAGCAGTTTTTGAGATTTAAATATTTCCCCATTCAAGTAGATAAGAGATGACATTGCATGCCTAAAGTTACCCAAATGGCCGCTAAATGACTTTCCTTGAAAGGGACTTTGTTGTAAACGTGAAAAAGATCAATCAGCACAATCTTCAGAACTTCTCCTTTTGTGTTCCACAGAAGAAAGGAAATCATAAGGGGATGAGTAAATGATGACAGATTTTAATTTTTGGATGACCTATTCCTTCAAATCCACAAACTTCACTTGCAAAGATCTCCACCCTGAAAACACATTAGGCCTGTCTTGATTACAAAGCACATTAAGCTCAGAAGAGCAGACAGGACGTAGTCTTCTCGACAGCGATCTCAGCAGCAGCAAAATAACACAACAGATCCACCCATCCTCTCTCGCAGTCAAGCGTAAAGATGAGACATCAACGAATAAGATCATTTTCAGGAGTCTGCAATTCTCAGGTCTTCTCCGCCAGATTCCCCAACACCCTTTCCCACGAGCCTATGGGGCTGTGATCTATTGGAATGCCTACTCGGCCAATTTCATTCCCACTGCGGCCAGGTCTGGAATTCCCAGAGAGGGCCAGAGCTTGGAAAGTCTGACGGGAGACTTGAACACGACCCAGAATGTATGCGAAGCCTGTTATTATAGAAATGCTGAATCGTGTGGATGCAAATGATATGGGAGTGACAGAATTTAGTGTGTGACTTATTTCCACAGTTGGTGCAAAGCCAAAAACCAGTCAAATTTTAATGAAGCCATGCAAAACATGGCAGAGAGTGATAAAGAGAGAGAGAGAGATGGTGAAGAGACTTGAAAGGCAGTCTTTGTGATTCCACTTCTCTCCTTTCACTATGCCACTCAGTGAAGATGAAACAATTAATCAAAATGCACGACAAAAAAAGGCTCTCAAAGACGAAAACACCTTTAGCTAAAGAAAGTTTCTCTGCCATTGTAAACACAGACTCATTCTCCTTTATGAATGGACATCCACTTCCATCTGTATTCCAGTAGAAAGTCAATTAAGATGGATCTCGGGAAAAAAAGATCAACCCTTATAGCCTTTATACAAATAGCAATGGTTGTAACTGTAGGCAAAATGTTCCTTTTAATTAACTTTTAACATACTTAATTTAGAATGGCTGTACCAATATCAGTTGATCTGGATCTATGATAATACTCGCAAGCACTAAGAAACATGTCTTTTGATTGCATGAAGTTTGTGAGGACAAATGATAAGAAATTACTTGTCTTTCTATTGTTGTAAGTTTTCCATCTAATAAATCATAATGCAATCATGCCATCAACATCCAAACCAACTCGGGGCCCATAAAAATATCATGCATTTCATATTTTGTTTTAGAAATGAGTCTTTAATAATTTGCATGCTTTGAAAGGGTTGGATGACCTTACTAAGCAGCACCAGTCCATGCAATGAAATGACCAGCATTTATGTCTGTTGTAAATATAGGTTTAGATCCCAAAAACATAAATGCACTCAACAAAAATATTTAAGAACATGAGCACTGAGCTCATCAAAGAATTAACGCATGCCTTTAAGTGAATGATTTCATGGAGCTATTGCGCAACGCTTTAACATAAAATATAATTTCCACATATGAAATATATCTGTGCCACAAAAGGATAATGCATAAATGTAATATTTATTATTAATACAAATATTTATCATACCTTTCTTTGCAGTATCCAACCCAATAAACGCCCTCCGTTCACTCCATTCCCGCAGATGCGCGTGTGCCGGCGGACTCCACAGTGCGGCTGGATGTGGAGTCTTTACTCAAGCCAGCCAAAAGCCATTGGACTGTACCAACCGTATTAGCGAAGTGGGAGTGTGCCATATAGCTGAAATATTCTCCAGTTCGTATTTATAAAAGTAACTTACGTATTCAAATTAATAGACGCCTACTTAAGTTTAAAGAGTAAAAGTTTTAAATTGTGCTTGTAAACAAGTTTAAAGATACAAAACAGGGCGATACCACTGCAATCATCCCCTATCGCGAATGTTTGTCTAGATGCTTCGTAAGCGTGCGTGATCTTTTGAAGGCAGCGCACGCTTCTTTTGGGATAGGCGTGTCTAACAGAGCCAGCGGGAGAAACCCGAGACAGTAATAAGAGTTAAACAAGAGGACAGCTGGCGAATAGTGCTTTGGACTGTATGAATAGTGTCTGAAATGGCGCGCTGCCACACAACTTGATTGTTTTCTTGCGTGGTGACAAGCCCGATACTGTACAAAGTAATTTGCTGAAAGAGTTTGACGCAACTGCTGTCGGCATGTAAAGATATATACAATTTTGAGAGCACAACATGGCTCGAGTTTCTTCCTTCAAACGTTTCTTTGTCAATTTGCCTCCTGTTGTTACCTTCCTGATAAAGGCGGGCTACGGCAGATGGTCAGGCTTTCTTTCCTCGTGCCTCTCCCTGAATTTAAAGATCAGCTAATTAAACAGGGGCATTTCCATATGAAAGGAAGGGTCCGTGGAGATTTCTCTCCGCATTGGCGATGTGCAGAAGAGCCACCTGTAAATGCAAAGGCAACAAGACACCGAATCGATTTGGGAATTCTAGTGTAAGAAAGAAAGAAAGAAACAAACAAAAAAAATAAGTGTAAATAGTGAGTAAACTACAAAAGTAATTTTTCCATAAAAAAAGAAAAAGACCATGTTCTGGTGCTGACATATGGCTGGACATTGTCATTTGGTTGCTAGGGTATTCTGACTGGTTGCTAGGATGTAACTTACTTTTCAATATGAACGTCCCCATTAAGTCTATGACAGTTTGGTAACCTGCAGGACAAACATTGTATGTCAAATAGTATATTGTACAAGTCAAAAGTATTTATTTATTGGCTACTACCGTTTGATCATTGAAAAGGATGGAAAAAAAGTAATTATACAAGACATTAATAACTTTAATTGGACTCAAATTTACAGTACATTTAAATACAGTGCTTCGTTACTAAACTACATTACAGCTGTATGCCACTTAATTTCAACAGTCGACACCGAATCGATTTGGGAATTCTAGTGTAAGAAAGAAAGAAACAAACAAACAAAAAAAATAAGTGTAAATAGTGAGTAAACTACAAAAGTAATTTTTCCATAAAAAAAGAAAAAGAAAAAGACCATGTTCTGGTGCTGACATATGGCTGGACATTGTCATTTGGTTGCTAGGGTATTCTGACTGGTTGCTAGGATGTAACTTACTTTTCAATATGAACGTCCCCATTAAGTCTATGACAGTTTGGTAACCTGCAGGACAAACATTGTATGTCAAATAGTATATTGTACAAGTCAAAAGTATTTATTTATTGGCTACTACCGTTTGATCATTGAAAAGGATGGAAAAAAAGTAATTATACAAGACATTAATAACTTTAATTGGACTCAAATTTACAGTACATTTAAATACAGTGCTTCGTTACTAAACTACATTACAGCTGTATGCCACTTAATTTCAACAGTCTCTTATTATTTGAATAACTAAAAATGTCAAGGTGCATCTCTTATCCATAGACCATTCAGTTAGTTTATTCTGTCAACTGTATGCGACACAGCTTTTCTTTCACTCGTACAAATTCTGGAACGTTTTTCTCATCCTCCATACACCTCGGTTCCTCCATCTCATACTGTGGAGAAATATTCAAAACTGAACTTCACAAAAACACTAAAATATATGAAATACATAAGTCCATTCAACAAAATGCATAGACAGTTCATTCAAGACAATCAAAATGTATCGCCTTAGATCTGGCAAAATTCTTTTGACTTCCATTTCAGAAATGAGGAACATTAAGTGGACAGAGAATGGTCAGTACCTCCTGCAGTTTCTGCGGTCTCTTACGGAGCTCTTGTTCCAGGTTAGAAGGAGGTCGGAGGGCAAGTTCCTGCTCTCGGTGCAGGTCAAGCCTCCTTTGCTGTAGCGCACACTGCAATTCTGTTTTCTCCTCCAACAACAGGCCTCTGAAGAAAAAGGAAAAAAAAGTCAGTTTGTATGAATAAATGCAGGTAAGTGTAGGTTTGATGTCATTTAAAACTTTTCAACTTGATGTTTACTTTGCTTTGCTTTTATTAATTGTAAAGTACTGGGATATGTTGGCGTACTCCATTTGCAAAGTAAACATCTTTTAGATGTTACTCTTTACCTCTTGTGGCCGAGCAGAAGCTCCTTATGGAGATTCTGGTGACTGGGACACTCACCGGGTTTCCTGAGCTGAATGAACTCGTCTCCACTGTCTGTGCTTTGCTGGGACTCAGGAGGATGACACACATAATTCTCTGAAAAGACAGAGGATAAACATTTAGACTTATTTGAATGCCAGCAAATATTCAGTTATGATTTAACATTTGTTTACTTCAGAAGCAAATTGTAAGATATATACAATTATGTCTACATGTTTATGACAGATTATATGATGCAACATAAACTCAGGGCACAGTCAGTGCCTGTACCTTTTCTGTGATGTCTGAATCCTGGGCGCTGGAGAGAAAGTAAAAAGTATGAATTATATAAAATATTAATACACATTAATAAAAAGTATAAAAGTAAATAAATTCAGCCAAATGAATGGGTCACTTCTTAATACATTTAGCATGCAATTTAAAATGGAGTAACAGTGCCAGCATGTCCACCTGCTGAAGAAAGCACAGAATCAAATCAGCTCAGTGGACTGAGATGACATGAGTGTTGGCTTGATTTACTAACACAGAAGAACGAAGCAAAGATGGCCATTTATAGCTCAACACTGAGGCGTTCTTAAGTTAGTTTTGACCTCATGACCTCTGAATCACAGGATCTGAAATCATATGACTACAGCCAATGACAAAGGAAAGATGTTTGGATTTCCTTCGTAAGCATTAAATTATATACACAAACTTGAATATAGACTTGCAAAACTACTACTATTTATTAAATAAACATCAATAACTATTGAATTAAAATAAATAAATATATATAGCAAAAGACAGACACACTTTAGCATGAAACCCACAAAAAATGTATAATTTACTCGCATATGAAACATGTATCCTTGTCCTAGCCATGTTTAAATATAAGTTTTTTTTTTTTTTTGTGCTAAATGCTTTTATCCAAATTGACTTGCATTGTAGTCAAGTGACACATTACAGCTCTTTGTGCATTCCTTGTAAACCTCTGAATCTGGCATTGTTAGCACCATGATTTACAGGAACATTTTAGGAACTTAGACGAGTCCACGTCTTGAGATGTTAATCTTCTGGGGATCCTGCCCACAGCATAGCGTTTATAACCAAGACCAGGATAAACCAGCTTACTCTGGTCCTACAGTGCCACGCTCCGGGGCCATTTGTGTGTTAGCCACACCAAACACACTCCTGTCCCGTCTCCCCACTCCTGAAGCAACATGACATCGGACTACTGACTGAAATACATGACTCATGCAAATTATGATCAACATATTGTATAAAAGTTTGTGATAGGGTCATATAAAAACTACTTGCTGGGACTGACACCATTAAATGGGAGCAAATTTTAGTTTTAGTGTAAAGGTTAAGTGCATTGTTAATTCAACAACAAAACTCCAGAAACATTAAAATTTATGAAATAGATTTTATATTTGAAAGACAGAACCATTTCATGTGGTGTTCAAGGTAAATAGGCTTCATAAAATGCAGTGGATAACAGCTTTTCTAGGGTTCCCACTGCTTCATGGGACATTTACCTGAACACTACAGACATGCATACATATTTAAGTGTTGTTCCTCATAAAATGAACTATCGAAAAGTAACTGGATAACAAGAACATCCCCATACCTGCAGCATACATACAAAAATAAAAGCACTAACCTCAAGTTACTATCTCTGAAAGAGAGTGACTCTATCAAACGCCAACAATCATTTACGTAGGAATTCTTTTTTCAAGAACGCTCACCTCCACTCATACAGTTGATTGCTTTTTTGTTGTGTTCAGGTCCAACATTGTGCGACTATTGTCGAGACTGTGGCCTTCGGTGAGCGTTTGCTCTGTTTATGTTCAGTGATGCTTGTTGCAGACATTACGTTCAAGCTCATTACGCCATCCCAGATTAACCTGAACCTATACGAGGCAGGTAGGATGCCAGATTAACTAATTACCGATTTTAGTTTTAGTGTAAAGGTTAAGTGCATTGTTAATTCAACAACAAAACTCCAGAAACATTAAAATTTATTAAATAGATTTTATATTTGAAAGACAGAACCATTTCATGTGGTGTTCAAGGTAAATAGGCTTCATAAAATGCAGTGGATAACAGCTTTTCTAGGGTTCCCACTGCTTCATGGGACATTTACCTGAACACTACAGACATACATACATATTTAAGTGTTGTTCCTCATAAAATGAACTATCGAAAAGTAACTGGATAACAAGAACATCCCCATACCTGCAGCATACATACAAAAATAAAAGCACTAACCTCAAGTTACTATCTCTGAAAGAGAGTGACTCTATCAAACGCCAACAATCATTTACGTAGGATTCGTCAAATAAAAAAATATTTCTTTTTTCAAGAACGCTCACCTCCACGCATACAGTTGATTGCTTTTTTGTTGTGTTCAGGTCCAACATTGTGCGACTATTGTCGAGACTGTGGCCTTCGGTGAGCGTTTGCTCTGTTTATGTTCAGTGATGCTTGTTCCAAACATTACGTTCAAACTCATTACGCCATTCCAGATTAGCCTGAACCTATACGAGGCATGTAGGACGCCAGATTAACTAATTACCGTAGACAACAGTGCTGATTTTAACTGTCTTCCTTCCTTGGAAATATTAACTCTTGATCTCTTTATTTATTTATTTTTGCCTGTTGAACGTTTTTTTTTTAACCAACAGGTTATTGATTCTATCAATTTGTAATCTCGTCCAAATGATGTAGTTTTACTCTCTAAATTACAAAATGTAATTAGTTTATTAAAATGTTTTATTTTTTTTAAATTTAATTTATAAGAGTTATAATTAAAAATTAGAATAAATTGCGCGTACCATAACCAACCACAAGAGGGCAGTGTGATTTGTAGGGCTGTTTACACGTTTCCCATGATTCCAAAGTGCTACTTATCGACGTCAACCAGGATGTGAAGTCATTGAGTGAATGTCTTCGCGTGTGTGTGGAGTGAGTGAGTGAGTGAGTGAGTGAGTGGTTGTTTGTTTGTGTGCATGAATGTTTGTGTTTTGTGAGTGAATGAGATCATTTAAAAAAAAATCTACACCGTGATCTTATTTGATCTGGTCCGAGTTGTTGCCCTGCTCGGATGCAGAGATGATAATAACCGACTCGTGAGCTTCTGTAGCGATGATCGTGAGGCTTCTTCACTAAACTCGGGGCATCCACGGTTGTTACTGTGGTAAGAAATGATGAATCGATCAGATATACTAGAACAGACGGGGTGCTGGATCTCGGTCCGATATGCTCTGCTTGTTCACTGAGTATAACGGCGATTCTGATCTCACCATAGCTTCTAACAGTGACTCCTTGAAGTCAGTGAGCATCACGGAGCTGCACGACAAACTTATTGTATTCATTTAAAGAGTACACACCGGCATATCCATGTTTCTTTTATTTTCTTTTTTTCTCTCAAGCTCTTGTACATGGTATTGCTGATACCCATTGTTTAACAACCGACTGGAAACACGGGTGCTCATCTTCACTTGTATTTCATATTTGTATTGCGTTACGTTGAGTAAAAGCCGCCATCATGCTTGCGAGACTAACCTCGGTTTGTAGAGGCGGTGTGATGAGACTCTTGAGTAACCAAACACACACACACCCTGGTTAAATTCTGTAGCATTTTTGGAAGATTCTCTTTCTTATGGGTTGAGTATTAAATCTCACCTATGGACCCTTTAATACGGTATATAGACGTCTTCTGGGTGTTGGCCCACACTCTCATTCCTTTGTTTTCAGTCTCACACATTCAATCTTCTGATTCTTTGTTTTTCAGTGTCCTGTGTGAAAAAATCAAAATGGCTGCGAGTTTTAATTTTACTGAGGCGTCAAACTAAATAACCCTCATGTTGTTCGGTTTGTGTTTGTTTGTGTCTATTTTATTGAAGTGCCAATAAAAGTAGATACTTAAACATGTGAAGTACTGTTTTAATATATATATATATAGCCTCTAAGTGCCGTCTGAAATTTTCATCTAAAATGAGCATTTTTATCAGGCTCCTATATGTATGTTCAGTTATTTCACTTTCACTTTAAAGTAAAATAGATTCAAATGCCCCTTCGAGGTAATATCAACTCACTGTAGTATCATAAGGAAAGACATTTCAACGCGAGCTGGCCTGTGTTGTCGTGTTATGGAGTCTCCTCCAGGGCTCGACATTTTGTGCGAGATGGGTTGGCTTGTCATGGCAGTTTCTGACCAGGCAAGGTAACAAGTGAGAAATACCATGTAACGTGAATAAAAATGTAGGCAATAATCAAGAAGCATACGAACTAGATCTGTAAATAGAAACGGGTGAGCAGTTACAGTTTTAAGTTCATAATTTGAAATGACCTGAATTTCCTCACTCCCTGTGAGTGTATAATCGTTCTCATATCGCGGGAATGGGAATGGGAAAGGATCTCGTTCTTGTGGAATGTAACAGATCGATGGTTTGGGATCTTTTACTTGCAACTTTGTTGTCCCTCCTACCGTTGCCTAGAGACCAACTGTGAGCGTCAGGTCTGTTGCACCACACAGCGCCTTACAGACAAGCTCATTTAGGTGTAAACACTTATCACTAGGTGGTTGTTTTTTACAAAAAAAAAAAAAACTTCAGTTTCCCCATATTTTGCTGCTAAATATTAAAAAGAGTTTCCCAAATGTAGCCTACATTAGACCTCATATCATTACTTTAATGTTTGTTAGTCCGTCATGTTCTTAATGTGTGTGTGTGTGTGTGTTTTTATTTTATTTTATTAGAGTCTTAACGAATATTAATGTCTTGACATGTGGTTATACAAGGCGGACAAGTTAGCAGTTGGAAGTTGGAACTCCATCCCAAAGAGACTGACCAATAGGAGAGCTGAGCGCATTACACGCTTAGCATGTGCAAAGAGTGTCTGGATAAAAGCGCAGCAATATTAACAGCACGTCTGTTACTGTCACACGCCTTGCCTGAAGGGAACATATCTTTTGGAAACAGAAATGTTTTTAAGCCATGTGCTTTTCACTGTTGGAACGCAAAGCGTTTTTGTCATTTTTTTGCTTCACTTACTTTTAACGGAGGCAACGGAATTACCCAGCTGCAAAGAGGTAGGGTGCTACTTTACTGTGCATTATACAGATTTGCTGAGACGGCGAGGAGAGATATTACAACAGTTTTTTTTAAACAACGCAATTTCATGTGAATTGCATTATTTATTATATGCTGTTAATTTCTGACAGGTGCTAGACCTCCATCATGTACTGGACTTATTGGCTGTTCTGGCTGAACCCACGTTAACAGAATAACACATTTGTGAGCTAATGCTGCTGCTGCTGGAATATTGATCATTACAAACATCCAACATTATTGTGCAGGACTGGAGGACTAGGCCAGTACATTTTATAAAATAAATATATATCGTGTAAGGTCCATAAATAGTAAAAAACATCATTTGATTACAGGCTGAGAATCGTATTGTACACACATCATCAGACTTCACAATGTGAAGCCTGTGCATCACATGATGCCACTTTACTTCACAAATAAGAAACCATACAAAATTTGAAACCATCCAGGAACAAATGAAAAAAAAGGAGAAGCCTGACAGTTCATATCAGTTAATAAAGCAAACAAGGGATGTGGATGCTGACTTTTAATTAAATTATGTTTTAGCTCTCTGTCCTCTTTTCCCTCAAGAAAATAATTGTTTGAGTAAGAGTGAGCATAATCATAGAAATGGGTGACACACTTACCTTATCATGTACAGATAAAGTGTGTCTGTTGGCTCTAGAGAGCTGTGTGAAAGGGGCATCTGCTGTTATGATCATTCAACAAAAGGCTGCAATGCTGTTGGTGTACCTGAACTCATATACCTGTCTTTAACTCTTTGACACAAACTTTAAAAAATTTTTATTATTGCAAATATTACTGAAAATTGCCATTGACCTTGTGGGGGAAAAAACAGCCCATGTTTTATGTGGGAGAAAGAGATTCGTCAGTTAATCTGACCCCTAAGAGACACCATAGAAACAAATGTCAGTCTGTTCTGTTGCCTTGGTTTCATCATTTATATGGATGTGGGGATTATGATGTGGACTGCTTGCTCAGAACAGCTCTTTCTTTCTTTCTTTCTTTCTTTCTCACTAAATGTAACTGTTGCAGCACTAACACAAAGCACTTAAGAGAGCACGACCACTTGTCATGTTGAGGTCTTGTTAACTTATTAATCTTCTTTCATTCCACATGGGTCATTCTGATTTGCTCTGTGAAAGTGAAGTCTGCTATTACCTCCGGTGCCATTCAGTCAGGTTCTTGTTTCTTGCCAGCTGCCTGTTCTTTGGGGGAGTTAGCCGTTAACATATACAAACCACTTTGAGTCTAAATAATTGTTTCATTTAAACCACACCTTTAAGCATTTAAGTATCTTGTCACAGGTTATTATGCCCTTAGTTAAATTAGGTTAAATTGATCAACAGGATGTTTGGAGATGTTAATATATACTCAAGATTTTATTTAAATGTAACTGTTGCAGCACTAACACAAAGCACTTAAGAGAGCACGACCACTTGTCATATTGAGGTCTTGTTAACTTATTAATCTTCTTTCATTCCACATGGGTCATTCTGATTTGCTCTGTGAAAGTGAAGTCTGCTATTACCTCCGGTGCCATTCAGTCAGGTTCTTGTTTCTTGCCAGCTGCCTGTTCTTTGGGGGAGTTAGCCGTTAACATATACAAACCACTTTGAGTCTAAATAATTGTTTCATTTAAACCACACCTTTAAGCATTTAAGTATCTTGTCACAGGTTATTATGCCCTTAGTTAAATTAGGTTAAATTGATCAACAGGATGTTTGGAGATGTTAATATATACTCAAGATTTTATTTTATCGGGCTCTCCCGCTTTGCATAATGGTGAGTAAATAATACCTGCTAAAGACTGTTTGTTTAGACGAGGCTACGAAGACTTCCTTGAAGTTGATCGCCAGTGGGTGGATCCGCCTACTGTGCAAATATTGATCTTACACAGTATTTTAAAAGGAGATGTAATCCAGAGGAACATTATAAACAAGATGTTGATAACTACAATTATGTATTATGTCTGTAAAGCACAAAATGACAAGTTGTGTACCTCAGCTCTCAACTGTAGTGAAAATTACTTAAAAGCACTTAAAGGCAGACTTTGGACCACTGCAGTTTTAATATTGTTGTAACATGTAATGAAAGGCTTTTTTCTTAGCGGAAGATTTATTATAATATAAATTACATAATATGAAATAATTCCAATTGAAGTCAACATTTAATTTTCATGTATTTATTTATTTATTTGGCAAGTAACCACCTATTAAACAAACCATGTTTTTTTTCTGACAGTAATTGGATGACTTGATGTGGTGAGGTTGATGTGGTTGATATCTCCAATTATGCAAACAAATGTATTACCCTGCACACAACTCAATTTTACAGTGGTCCTAGTTTTGTCTTATTTTCCAAATGAATGAGACTGAAAGACATTTCAATGGAGTTGTTGTTGTATGTTTCATTATTTTGCAGTCTGATTACCATTTTGAGTACACAGACTGTGATGTTTTGGGCTCTCGATGGAGAGTGGCGATACCCAACAAGCCTGAGACCTGCACTGGCTTACCTGATCCAGTCAAAGGCACCCATTGCAGTAAGTAGCTACAACACATACACTACTAGATAAAAAAAATAATAGAATGGTCTCTAGCATGCTATGTTACCAGGTGAAGGGTTTCAAATCTAGAAAGGCATTAAGATACTTTAATCTTTGTTGTATGTTTTTCCCTTTTGTCAGCGTTTAGCTGTAATGACGGCGAATTTTTGGACATGAGGACTCAAGAGTGTCAGAAATGCGTCGCAGGAACCTATTCTCTTGGGACGGGTGTTGCTTTTGATGAGTGGGACACTTTGCCCACTGGCTTTATCAGCCATGGCATTAGTATTAACTTTGGAGACACTCTTACAAATTGCTCCAAGTGAGTGAATCGTATATATATATGAAAAATCTGAGCTACTGCATTCAGGATATGCAAATTGGTGTTAGTGCTTAAAATTCAAGATCAAATGGGTGGTTGAGCCATTCAGCATTCAATTAACTGTAATTGCATGCACTGAATGTTTACCTAAAAGTGCTTGACGAGTCAGGACCTTGAATTATTTGGAATTAAATTGAAATTTGCTTTAATGGAGACCCATTACATGTGTCTCTTGCATTTGTTCAGCTCAACATGGATCCCGAAAAGTGATTATATTGCCTCTAACACAGATGAGTGCACTTCAACTCTTTCCTATGCTGTGAGTCTAAAGAAGCCTGGATCTGTGTCCTTCCAATACTTCTATCCAGACAACCACATGTTTTTTGAGTTTTATGTAAGTACTGGGGCTTCGCCAGTTACATTTTTCACAAATATATACGTATACAGAGTTAAAAAAATTATGGTTATTTAAACTGCATTTGTATATAGTGCATTTTCAAATTTAATATATAAATAACATATAATAGGCAATATAAAAAGAATAAATTGAGTTTTATTATCACCACAAATGTGTTTCTGGTGGTATATTCCCTTGATAATGTTAGATACTGCATGATATGGGATATGATATGCATGTGCTAACAGGTTCAGAATGACCAGTGTCAGTCTACAGACTCTCAACGTCGCTGGATGAAGATATCGGAAAGTGACTGGGATTATCATTATGTAAGTCTGTGTGTGTGTGTGTGTGTGTGTGTTTTGAGAGCAAATGTAGAAGTCTCAGGCCTCAAAACCTTTTCTTCCTGCTGTCTAACCAGGTACAGCTGAGTAGTGGTAACAATGTCTTGTACTGGAGAACAACAGGTTTCTCTCTGGCTGCCAACACTGCCAAACCGGTTCTGCTGAAGAACATTGCCATCTCAGGTATTTATCCATCACAATTATTTGTGCACTACCTTAAAAAAAGATGACATGAATTACTTTTAAAATGTATGAAACAATTTACTCAAGAAATAACACTTGACCTTTTTTCCAGGTGTCTCGTATACATCTGAATGCTTTCACTGTAAGCCTGGTACCTATAGTGATAAACCAGGGGCTGCCCACTGTATCCCATGCCCTGCTAATTCGTACTCTAATAAGGGAGCCACTGCGTGCCAACCCTGTGAGGCGGACAAATATTCAGGTGTGTGTCTCAGCATTTTTAAAGCAATGTTAATTATTTCAGGTCAGTCATCGGCTGCTATTGTCATAATTTTACATTCATTACTGCTCATAGTTGTGCTATTTTCCCTCTTTACTTAGACATGTATGTGAGTGTTTACAGGATGTTTTGTGTAAGTGAAATATTTACAACATATTTGTATTGTATGTAGGTGCATAAATTATCCTGAAGCTTGTCAATAAATACATTTAAAAATAAATGTATGTATGTGTATATATATATATATATATATATATA
>NW_015505325.1:2076400-2110481 GCF_001515645.1 Sinocyclocheilus grahami | reverse complement strand
GGACCACAGTCCAGTTCTTCTTCTCCTTAGCCCAGGTAAGACGCATCTGATGTTGCCTGTGGTTCAGGAGTGGTTTAACAAGAGGAATACGACAACTGTAGCCAAATTCCTTGACACGTCTGTGTGGGGTGGTTCTTGATGCCTCACCCCAGCCTCAGTCCCATTCCTTGTGAAGTTCACTCAAATTCTTGAATCGATTTTGCTTGACAATCCTCATAAGGCTGCGGTTCTCTCGTTGGTTGTGCATCTTTTTCTTCCACACTTTTTTCTTCCACTCAACTTTCTGTTAACATGCTTGGATACAGCACTTTATGAACAGCCATATTCTTTGGCAATGAATGTTTGTGGCTTACCCTCCTTGTGAAGGGTGTCAATGATTGTCTTCTGGACAACTGGCAGATCAGCATTCTTCCCCATGATTGTTTATCCTAGTGAACCAAACTGAGAGACCATTTTGAAGGCTCGGGAAACCTTTGCAGGCGTTTTGAGTTGATTAGCTGATTGGCATGTCACCATATTCTAATTTGTTGAGATAGTGAATTGGTGGGTTTTTGTTAAATGTGAGCCAAAATCATCACAATTAAAAGAACCAAAGACTTAAACTACTTCAGTCTGTGTGCATTTAATTTATTTAATACACAAGTTTCACAATTTGAGTTGAATTACTGAAATAAATAACTTTTCCACGACATTCTAATTTATTGAGATGCACCTGTATATATCTATTTATTGATTGATTGATATTGAAAGATATTGAATTGTTGATATAATAATTGATTGATTTTGTGGTTAAACTAACAAATATCTCGGTCATATACATATGACTGACAAATATAATGTATAAACTTTAATTTTCTGTAAAGCGACTTTGCAACAATTTGCATCGTGAAAAGCACTATACAAATAAACTTGAATATACTATAAAATGCATATTTCACAATGCATTTAAGCGTAGTTATAGTTAATGACTGGTGGTCACCCAACAAATGCCTTGTAAAGGGCTTTGAACGTTACATCTGCATAGATGTGATCAAGCATTTAAATGTAAGCACATGAAAGTAAATGTTCATGTAAATGTCCTGCACTCTCCAGCGCCTGTACTCTATGGCATTTGCCTACTGTGTTTTATCACTTTATCTAAACGAGTGTGTGTGTGCGTGTTTTTCATAATGCCATGGGCGTTTTCCTCTCTCTTGTGTGTGTTACTCCAGGAATTGGATCTGGAACCTGTCTACAGCGACTGCCCTGCAAAACAACTGATTACTTCTATACCCACACAACATGTGACTCCAGTGGTCAGGTACCACAAAAAAAATCCAACAAATCTAGCGAGATTTTTATTAATAATTTTTTTTAATTTGATTTGATGCAACATCTCCCGCTGACAACTGATTGTTTTATCTTTCTTACTTTCTTTCTTTAGACACAACTGATGTATAAGTGGATCAAGCCAAAAATCTGCAGTGAGACTGTGGAGGGGGCAGTGAAGCTTCCGGCTTCAGGGGAGATGATGGCCTGCCCTCCATGCAATCCAGGATTCTTCTCCAGCAACACCTCCACCTGTGAACCCTGCCCACATGGCTTCTATTCAAATGGGACAGGTAGAGAGACAAAGCCAACAGACAACAAATAAAGATTTCACTATGACAGCATATGCATCTCTGTTATATCTGTAGATGACAACACTACATGTGTATATAACACTAAATGTATGCTTTAGTATATTATTGTAGTGCATCAATTACAGAACTCACTATTAGAAATGATCATGTTACATGTGTTCAGAATGTTCAGAGTGTCCCGCTGGAACAGAACCAGTCGTGGGTTTTGAATATAAATGGTGGAACAAAATGCCCAGCAATATGAGGAGTTCAGTCTTCAGCTCAGAATACAGCAGCACTGAGAGGAGCACAGGTAGGCCTAAATATCTCATCACTAGCTTTCCACACGATTTGATGTAAATTTTATATAATTTGATATGTAATTTTAAGTGAGCCATTGATTAGGGAATATGGTGAAGTTTTTGTAGACAAAGGCATTCTGTCATATGTTTGTGAGTTATGGGGATTTTGTTGTAACAGGCTGGGAGGTTGCAGGTGAGTACATCTACACCACACCAAGCAATCAGGACTCTGACTACATGATGCTGACGCTCACAGTACCTGGATACAGGTGAGCACACACAGCAACTGCATCGTATTAATGGTCTCAATACATCAAATAAAGACCTCATCAACATTAACGCTAATACAAGAGACGTAAACACGGGCTAAAAATGTACTCAATATATTCTGGTTTTTCCTTTTTCCAGCCTGCCTCATTCCCTGAGTGAAGGCAATGAGAGAGTTCAGCTTTCCAGAATAACATTTGTGTTTGAAACAAAGTGTACAGCTGATTGTAAACTGTATTTCATGGCAGTGAGTTCGGCCGTATTTTATATAATTGTGTATATATAAAATATTATTTTTATTCTTAATAACATATTATTATTATTGTTATTATTATCAATATCGAAAACAGCATTTATTTCAAGTAGAAATCTTTTGTAACATTGTAAATGTCTTCAATGTCACTTTTGATCAATTTAATGCATCATTGATGAATGAATGAAACTATATATATTTTTAAAAATCTTACTTAGCCCACACTTTTAAATGGTACAATCATTATAATGTTTTAGCCTTATTTTGCAGAGTATTAATGTCTAAGATTTGTTGACATATTTCTCCGCAGGGGCAAAATGAATGGAGTAATATTGTGGAGAGTTGGTCTGGCACTATGGGGAAGCAATCTTACTCTTATCTTATTAAAAGCAACAACACTGTTAGTTTCACCTGGGGTTTTCAGCGTACTGGGATCTTCAGCATGGTAAGATTAAACCGCAATCTCTTACTACTTTCCTGTTTGATTTTTACTGTTTACTGAGGTTTTAGACTCTAAAACGCTTTTGATGATCTATGGCTGTGTGTCTGTCTTACAGAAAAATGAATACAGCTCTGACTATGCTAAGATCTACTCTGTTCACCTCACTAATGTGATTGGGGGTGTGGCTTCAGAATGTCGTCAGTGTGCTCTAGCTGCCGTTGACTCTGACTCAGCCTGCGTGCCCTGCCCTCCAGGACACTACATGCTGAACGGCACTGGAGTGTGTAAAAGCTGTCCCTCAAATACCATCATCAGGCCCGAGCAGCCAATCGGAAAGCAAGCCTGCATACCTTGCGGACCCAATACTTACAGTAATGAAGTAAGCATTATTTTTTAATTATTAAGCATTATTTAAAAGAAATTCAACTTTTAAAACTCGTCTCTAGACCATGTGCTCTTTTCTATTCCACAAACGTGTTCTGTGTGAACAGCCCCCCCCCCCTAATATTTGTAAATAGTACAAATTATATTATTTGTAAATAATATAAATATCGATTTTCACAAATCATGCACTTTCTAACTACTTAATATATATATTCACTTCTGTTACATATGCTTGTCCTCTCTGTTCACAGGGCCGTTCTGCATGCATGAGTGACTGTACATTAGCACTACATCATAAAGGAGAGATGCTGAATTATGATTTCTCTCCGCTGGCAAATGTCATAGGTTTCCAGAGCAGCCCACGCTTCACCAGTAAAGGGCTGCAGTATTTCCACCATTTCAGTGTGGCGCTGTGTGGGACAGAAGTACGTGAATAAATTAGACCACATTCAGTTTTTATGAATGACTAAAGTGTAAAGTATGTAGTGAGTTGTAAAAATTCAGAATCAAGCATTAATATGTGTCTTTCTGTCATTAGAACAGGGCTCTTGCATCCTGTTTGGAAAATGTGACTGAAAGCAAGAGGGATGTAAAAGGCTACATTTGTCAGTCTACTGTAGTGCCTTCTGAGGTCAGGGGTCAGAGTGTTGTGTCCTCTCAGCCCTTCAGTATTGGAGATAGTTTAATCGGTGAGTGCTACCAATGCTTTGAAATCTATATCAAATACACCTATCCCAGTGGGTCCTGTGGATTCATCAAATGGAACATTTTTATACTCAGGAGTGACTACTGACTTTCAATTTGATGACATCTCATCATTGGAGGGCAACTTTCCTGTTGAATCAGAGCTGCCTGATGTCATGTTCTACTACAGGTGAGTGTACTTGCTTACAACGATCTGTGTTTAGTTTATTCAAATGCTTTTATTGTTTTCACAAAGACTTTTTGTTGACCTCAAATTCAAGTATCTCAGTTTATTTAGTTAAGTAGACTTATCTGATATTCTTCCCATTATGGTGTCAACAGATCTAGAGAAACTACGCAAGCATGTAAAAATGGAAGATCTGCCTCCATTAGGCTCCGATGTGATCCCACTGTAACACTGAAGAACCATGTTTCGCTTCCAAGGTACAATATGAAAATTGCTTCATATTTTCTGTCTATCTGTCTATCTATCTATCTGTCTGTCTAATATCGGTCTTTATTGGTTGTTTTCTGTGTGTGTGTGTGTGTGTGTGCGTTTGGTATAGCAACTGCTCAGAGGGCACCTGTGATGGCTGCTCCTTCCATTTCCTGTGGTGCTCCCAGTATGCCTGTCCTCTCTGTTCCGAGAGGAACATTAAGGAGATTGTGAGCGCTTGTATCCAAGGAATTCAGGTATATGTCAACTCGCATCATGATAAACCACGCAGATTCTGAATTAGACTATTTTCCCACTCTGAATGTTTTTATTTGACCATTTATTAGCTAAATGTGTTTGTTTCTCAGAGGACTACTTATGTGTGGCAGCAACCTCTGAGGTGTACAGGTGGGGTGTCACTGCCTCCTCAAAAGATCAGTGCCTGTGTGACACTAGACTTATGGCTTAAGTTTGGCGTCTCTATCGGAACTGTTGCCGCCATATTGCTCATTACCATCAGCTGCTACTTCTGGAAAAGGACACGCAAGTGAGAGTTCATTACTGAAAGTGATATTTAAAAATGAGACCAAAAACTGTTACTTTAACATCTAGTAATAAAACTGTTGAAGTGGAAAACAAAGCAGCATACATGTGAAATTACCTATAGGCTTAATTGGGTCTAATGAAATTGTACATAAAGTTTGATAAATTGTTGATGGAAAAGTTTTTTTCCCCCACTATATTGTTAAATAAAATAAAATATAGCCTCGTTGTTGTTTAACTTTTTTTAAAAAATAATGAAGGCTGCTGTATGTATAAGTGTATTCATGCCCTCTCTTTAGGCTGCAGTATAAGTACTCAAAGCTAATGATGACTGCAGGAGATAAGGAGTGTGAACTTCCAGCTGCAGATAGTTGCGCCATCATGGAGGGAGAAGATGCAGAGGATGACCTCATCTACCTCTCCAAGAAGTCTTTCTTCACTAAGATCAAGTCATTTTCCAGAGAGGTAAGAAGGTCACAAGATAGACTTCAGCTTGGCCGTACTGTTAACTCTATAGCTTTATTCTTGATGTAATGGACACTATACATGTTTTTAATGTTACAATAATATTAGCATTAACAGGCATTTCTTGACAAAGTTCTGTTATTTTACAGAGAACGTCAGATGGCTTTGATTCTGTTCCTCTAAAATCATCAGCTGCACAGGAGATGGAGATGAACTAGATCTTCTCAGATATGGGGAGAGCCAGCAAGAAATGTTTGGCCTGTCACAAGACATCCTCAACGCTATATTTGACAATATAACATCAATACATTTATTCCCAAAGAGACTGAGCTAAGACAAAATATTGAAAAACAACTCTGCCTTATTCAAGTCACCTCATAAACCTGTGATTGTTTCAGTTGCATCTCCTCTGGATTCAGCAGACCGGAGGCAAGACTGGCATAAGAAGATTTTAAAATATTTTTTATGCTGTTTTTATATATATATATATATATATATATATATATATATATAAGACCTATATCATTGTTTATATTGGCCTACACATGTTTTTTAAATACCAAACACATATGCTTGTGAAAGATAATGCTGGAAAATTTACATTGCATTTATTTGACACGCCATTTTGTGATATATATCAAATATATGTTTTTTTTCTCTTCATTTGTGCCAGTGAGATGTTTTCATGAGTTGAGAGCTACACTTGCAAGTGCTTGCCATATGTTGCATTTTTCATTTTTTTAAAGCGTTCAAATGTTTTGGCATACTAGCATTTATGTTGTGCGTACCTTTTTTGTTATTTTTGATATGTTATTTGTATTTTAGGAAATGCCATCTTGTTTGTAATGGGTTTCTTAAAGAATATAGCCTAATTTGTTTATCAAAGGGGTTATATGATGCTTTTTTAAAGATCATTATTTGGTGTATTTGGTGTAACAGAATATGTTGACATGCTTTAATGTTCAAAAAACACATTATTTTTCAAATGCTGTACATTATTGTAGGTCCTCTATGCCCCGCCTCTCAAACGCTTAGTTTTCTACAAAGTCCCTCCTTCCGACAAGTGCAGTCTGCTCTGATTGGCCAGCTGATCCAGTGCATTGTGATTGGCCGAACACCACAAGCACTCGTCGGAAATGTAACGGCCCTTACCATAATCGCGAGCTTCATCTTTCAAAATAAATGTAAAGACAGAGCCCGAAAGGGTTTACAGAAGCAACATACATCTATATGTAATATAATACAGTAATATGGCATAATAAAATGTAAATGTGCTGGAAACATCAGATCAGGGCAGGGAGAGTGTTTTCTCTTCTATGGTGACAGGCAGACACATTGAGCAGCAAACACACAGCAGTTATTCTGTTCTCATAACAGATACGGCAGTTTCTCCTGGTTTGAAAGAGTTTTAAATGTCTGATGGATCTGCTGTATTTTATCATAGAAAACTGTCCGTATATTTGTGTATTTGGGGCATTCTGTTAGGAAGTGCAGCTCTGTTTCCATCTGATTCAGATCACAGTGTGAACACAGTCTCTGCTCCGGTGGCAGCCATGTTTTTCTGTGTCTGCCCGTCTCTATCATCAGCTTGTGTCCGCTGAGTCTGTATCTGGTCAACGTGCTTCTCAGTTTCTTATCTGACACTGTGTACAGATACTCTGCCATACTGTACTCTCTCTTTAGGGCCAGATAGCATTGCACTTTACTCTGCTGTTGTGTTTGGGTTTGCCAGTGAGTGATGTAGTTCTGTTTGATTTGTGCAGTAATCTGACTGATTCTGATGCTGTGATTCAGAGCAGCAGTAGATGTTAGTGAAGCATCAGGACTGAAGCTCTGGATCAGCAGATATTTTCAGCCAAATTCTTATGGGGATTTCTATAGGACATTGCCATTTTATGGCATAGAAGCAAAGTACAAACAAAACAGTAGCTGATTCAGAAGCGCCAGATTGTCATAGCAAAGTCAGAATTACCTCCTCTCCTAGGTTCACGAAGAAGATTGATGCTTTAGAAGAGAGGTTTAAGCAGAGGTCAAGTGACTTCCAGAGGATGCAAGGCCAGCTCAAAACCATTAAGCATTTTCACAAAATAAAGGCCAATCTGGAAGAAGACCTAATCAGTGTACTGCACAGTTAGTACTAATAACTATTTAATGTAGAAAGCAATATAGATGCATAAAAACATCTAAAGTGATTCTTGTGCTTTTAGATGAGAGAAACATTTTTATATCGCTGACCGTGGACACCAAGAGAGTCTGGCGAGAACAGAATACAAGTTCTACACAGCACGGGTGAGAAAACCCAGATGCAAAATATTTTATACATCCATTCATAAATAAGACATTATAGATTATGCATAGAAACATTTCAGAAAGTGCATTTACCAGCATATTTAAAATCCATTTGTTATGGATTTTTAGATACTTTAGATACCATAAGTGCCAAAATACACGCTAGAACAGTCAGCGGTATATTTTTCTATATAGATTCACTTTGAGAAGGAAGCGGAGCAAAAGATCACTCAGCGCATCATGAAGCTATTGCGTGAGCAGCTATTCTTTTAATTCTATTATTGAATCCATTGCTCATTCCAGTCATTCCGATTAAAGACTGCATATAAGACCTTTGTATGTGTATCATTTGTGTTTATTGAGTCAAATCTTCAGTTTTTGCTCCCAACAGGCAGCTTGGTACAGCTTCACATTCTGTGTTCAAGGAGAATGTACGGTTGAATGAGGCACTGAATTATTATGTGAAAGAGGCGGAAGAACTGAAGAGGACCAATGTAGCCTTGACAGAGAAGAATGCTTCTCTTGCTCTCTTAAAGGTGCTATCACTAACAGACAATCAGAAATTTTAGGAGTCAGTTTCTATATAGAGTATTTAATTAAAGCGTAAGCTTAATGACATCAAAGTACAATTTAACCTTGTAAAACCTGACATAAACCTGAATATATAGTGATATATTTAATATATTTAGATTATGGAGCTCTCACTCGAGAAGGAAAAGAATGCATCAGTTTTATTCAGAGGCCCAGACTGCACAAAAATATGCATTTTGGTGCAGATATTGCTATTAGTAAGATGATATTTAAATGCTTAGTTTTATGATCAAAGTTTTGTAGTTATTGTGTGAGCAAAACATGATGCAATTATGTTTGAAAGATGTACAAATAAGTGTTCCTCAAAACCCTGATGTATCATATTTGATTCTCACTTTTTAAAATATATATGAGCAGCTCGCGAACCAGCGATACAGAGCCGAGAAAGACACAAACGATATTATTGCTTTTCTTGAAGAGAACAGACATTGAAAAGACAGCAACGGTTAGTCTGCACTTCGTTATGTTACATCTCTTATCATTTATAAGGCTGATAAACATTTCCGTTTATCCACCTGTGCTGTTCATTTCCTACAATTTTTTCTCCTATAAGATTGCTGCATTAGAAGAGCAACTGAAAAGAGAAAAAGCAAAAGATTTACAAGAGAAAGACCTTCTGGTAAACATTAAGATACTGAGTTATTTTCCAAATGAATTAGCATTGTGTCAAGCTGTAACAGTTGAATTTCAAGAAGCTGTTATCATGCAAGACTTGAATTTCACCCCTCATTCGTTTCAATTGACTGGCTGTTGCAGGTGGCTGAATACATGGTGAAGATTGATGCTTTAGAAGAGAGGTTTAAGCAGAGGTCAAGTGACTTCCAGAGGATGCAAGGCGAGCTCAAAACCATTAAGCATTTTCACAAAATAAAGGCCAATCTGGAAGAAGACCTAATCAGTGTACTGCACAGTTAGTACTAATAACTATTTAATGTAGAATGCAATATAGATGCATAAAAACATCTAAAGTGATTCTTGTGCTTTTAGATGAGAGAAACATTTTAGTCTGGCGAGAACAGAATACAAGTTCTACACAGCACGGGTGAGAAAACCCAGATGCAAAATATTTTATACATCCATTCATAAATAAGACATTATAGATTATGCATAGAAACATTTCAGAAAGTGCATTTACCAGCATATTTAAAATCCATTTGTTATGGATTTTTAGATACTTTAGATACCATAAGTGCCAAAATACACGCTAGAACAGTCAGCGGTATATTTTTCTATATAGATTCACTTTGAGAAGGAAGCGGAGCAAAAGATCACTCAGCGCATCATGAAGCTATTGCGTGAGCAGCTATTCTTTTAATTCTATTATTGAATCCATTGCTCATTCCAGTCATTCCGATTAAAGACTGCATATAAGACCTTTGTATGTGTATCATTTGTGTTTATTGAGTCAAATCTTCAGTTTTTGCTCCCAACAGGCAGCTTGGTACAGCTTCACATTCTGTGTTCAAGGAGAATGTACGGTTGAATGAGGCACTGAATTATTATGTGAAAGAGGCGGAAGAACTGAAGAGGACCAATGTAGCCTTGACAGAGAAGAATGCTTCTCTTGCTCTCTTAAAGGTGCTATCACTAACAGACAATCAGAAATTTTAGGAGTCAGTTTCTATATAGAGTATTTAATTAAAGCGTAAGCTTAATGACATCAAAGTACAATTTAACCTTGTAAAACCTGACATAAACCTGAATATATAGTGATATATTTAATATATTTAGATTATGGAGCTCTCACTCGAGAAGGAAAAGAATGCATCAGTTTTATTCAGAGGCCCAGACTGCACAAAAATATGCATTTTGGTGCAGATATTGCTATTAGTAAGATGATATTTAAATGCTTAGTTTTATGATCAAAGTTTTGTAGTTATTGTGTGAGCAAAACATGATGCAATTATGTTTGAAAGATGTACAAATAAGTGTTCCTCAAAACCCTGATGTATCATATTTGATTCTCACTTTTTAAAATATATTTTTTTTAAATTATGTATGGATAATCATGTAAATCTAAGTTGCTTCAGTACATTACGTGTTTATATTAAAATATTACTAACAATATGAAATTTCGTATTATATTAAAATTACTTTACGTTTACTGAGAGAGAAATTTGTGTCAAATATGATACAGTAGGCTTTATAGAGTCAACTAAGTTAGCTTTCAGAGATGCTTAGGTTTGCCATTGTTTTCATCACATTGCATCTGTCCAGTAATGTAGACTGACTCTCCAACTGATTCATTCTGCAGGAGACGAATGAACTGATGAGAAAAGAAAGCGATTCCCAGCTGAGATCCCAACAAAATGAGATTTCCGAGCTGAGGGCTAAATTGGTCACACTTGAGCAAGCTCTGGGCATCAAATCTGGGGAGTTTGAGCAGGAGAGAGAAGAGGTGGAGCGGCGTGCCATGGTCAGCATGCAGGCCAACAGCACAGACCTCGAAAGATTGGAATTGCTTCTAGATGCCCGCGAAAAGGAGCTGGGCCAAGTGAAACGGCTGGCTCAAAGCATCATCGAGCAGCGCAAAGAACTTGAGCTCTTCTTTCACGAAACTCTTGACCATGTGAGGAAGGAAATAAGAACACAACAACAACTCTACAGGTTTGCTCAAGTTATGAAAACTAAACACTGCTCTGTGAAATATCCTTTACTAGGGCATTTTGAAGATTCAGCTTCACATTTGGAAGTGCTTCACGCATTTGAAGATGATCTTGTATGTAGACAGGAGATTCTGAAGGCATATCGCTGGAGAATGAATGAGGCTCGGGCTGGAAGGTTGGAGTATCCTCGTATACAGACCTTCTCTAATGCCCCGCACAGCACCAACGATGTTCAGACTGACCTGGAAGAAGCTGACAAATGGTGTGAGAGCTGTTAGTGCAGAATTAATTGCTCTTAAGGTACATCACTAATCAAGGTGACTATGATGATGAATATGGTCTGGTGTCATTTTAGGAGCAACTTGAAAAGCTCCAGTGTGGATATTTCTGATCTAACATGGGAACAGAAAGAGAGCGTACTCAATTTGCTTTTTGTTAAATTGAATGGGCAAAAAACAAGGTAAATAGATTTATAATTATAAAAAAAAAAAAAAAAAAAAAAAAAAAAAAATATATATATATATATATATATATACACACACACACATATATAAATACACACACATTATATATGTTATATTGAGAAAACCACAAATGAATACAAAATTATATATTTTTTAAATATAGTTTACTGGATGGAATTCAGTATTTATTTTGAATGTTATTGTTGTTAACCAAAATATTTATTTTATTATTAAATATAAAAATTTACATTAAAAACACAGAAAGTGATATCCATTGGAATGTGCGTAGGATCCGAATGGGTAAAAAGGGATTTGGATATTGCACTGTTGTTCTGTATGGAAGACATTTGCCTGAAATGACTTCTCACTGCCACTCCATCACTCAATGAAACAGCATCCAGAATTCAGATTTAGATTCTCTTAGGCCTGGATTTCTTTGCATTTCACATAGGGCTGCACAATTAATCGTATTTCTAATCGCGATTACAATTATGGATGCCACAATTACGCAATCGTTCAAAGCGGCAATTAATCGTTCAAATTCCACTTATGTTATTCTGCATGCTTAAGATGCGTTTTTTTCTTTATACATGTTATCTTAAGAGTTTTTCCATTGTTTTAATTTTAGTTTTAGTATAACATTAGAATACCATTCATATTTTTACTTTTTTTATAATTTAAAGAAGAAACCAATCCGATGTATAGTTGACATTTGAGGCTTAATACTATGGAAACGCACTAAAAGTTTTTCAGTTAGAGTGTTTTCAGCTTTGTTTATTTTCATATAAAAATAAGGCATGCAGTTGCATCAAACAATGGTATAAACATCATTCAATGTAAATTGTGATAATCGTAATTAACAATCACAATTTCAAGGGAATAATCGACAATTATGTCGTGTATAATCGTGTAGCCCTAATTTCACAAATTCCTTGAGGCAGTTCAGGGTCCCAAATGCTTAGTGATGATTTCATCCTTGTGTGAAAGTGTCCTGGTTTCTGTAGTGACAGACAACACAGTGCTAAGTAGCTTTCGTGGCTCTCTTTAACTTTACAATTGAACATATTTTGTTTTGTTTTTTCTTGTTTTCTTTACTCCCTGACTGGAAACCAGCCCATCTTCCAGCTTTATTTTGCTGCTATTTTGTCGTCTTTTAAGTGCAAAGTCAAACCATTTTTCCTTCACAGATTTACTGAAGAAAAACGTAGCCTGACCTTTATAACCCAGATGCCAATGCCAAATATGAACTCTGACCCCTGTGTTCTACCAGTCCTTAAGAGCACCTAACTGTAAAACTTTTCATATAGTAGGCCTATTATATTAAAATATTTCATTAAAAAAATATAGGACAAGACTGCAATGGAATTCAATGCAGTAAAATCTCCAAAATATATTTCATGGATCTTAGATTTTAAGGCACAATTAAAAACACATCTTCAGACAAATATCTTCTCTCCCTTCTCCAACCACTGATTTATTTTGTTATTGCTCTATTAGGTTCAGTCTGCAGTGCAGTGTTAATTTATTATATTTTTTCTCTGCTCAGTACTGCATTCTGTAGCTATATTGTTTGTTTTTCTTTTTATATCATGACTCTATATAATAATTTTAGTTTTTTTCTTTATGTTTTTATAAAGTGACCTTGAGTGAATGCTTTTTTGTATAAATAAAATGTATGTTTTAATGTAAAAATAAATCTATAAATAACTATTATATATATATATATATATATATATATATATATATATATATATATATATATATATATATTATTTATTATTATTCCATTAAAACAAAAAAATATATAGGTAGTCTTCATGATGTCTTGGTGAGTTTTACACCATCTTCCATTATGTACATCAATATGTTCTCTTATGTTATTATGCATTAAATTTAAAAAGTAAAATTCAAACCACTTAAAACGTTTTAGGGTGGTATAAATATCGAATTCAGAGACTTGCATTAAACGTTGCACAAAACGTTGTAGTACATCAACAATCTGTGTGTTGCCTTGTTAAATCCTCCTGTGAATGTGTACATGTGTTGCAGGGGGCGCGCTTGGGAACTCTTTTTTTTTTTTTTTTACTGTGACTTTCATTTGTAGCAGCAGGGAGAGACGCAGACGGGATAGAGCTCGAAATCACCGCGACCCGGAACCGAGCAACTTCTCACTCACATTCCAAGAATATAACGGAGCCGCTGGCATGAACTAAACACACCGAGGTGGTTCGTTCTTTAGTACCCGCGTGCACGCTCGACTTTATCTGTTGTTTACTTTCCATTTTTGATTGTTGCACGAAATCAACCGCCTTGAATCACAGGCAGGCAAGCCAGGGAAAGCAGAAGTCTCTCAACTCGCCTCGGGCGCTCGTTCTGCAGGCATGTCGCAGAAAGAAAGACCCACTTTCTATCGACAGGAGGTCAACAAGACAATATGGGAGGTCCCTGTGCGATATCAGAACTTGTCTCCCGTCGGCTCTGGTGCATACGGATCTGTAAGGTAAATATTGATGTGTTGTTTCGATGGCGGAACGATGTGTCCCATTCATTCTTACGGGCCCGTACAGCATTGCACTGCGTTAGCAAACTTGCTAATAAGACCAAAGTCCGTAGTTTGTTATGCAAGAGGGATTGCTAGTTACAAAAAGCGGGTTAAAAGTGTTTGTAGTGTTGCAGCGTGTTTTATTGTGTCTAATTTACGCTTTATAAACATTTAAAGCCGCGCATGTTGCGAATGCCACATCGCGTGCATGCCACTTCAGTTGCAAAGTGATAAACCTTTGCAGTGGATGGCCAACGCGACGCACACGTTAACAGTTGTTACTAGCGATTCAAGTCGAAGATATGAACGCGATGCACTGCAAAGCTGTTTATGATACAGAATCACATTTTTCTTCATTCGCCCTACTTCGTGGTGTAGTGTGGTCTTAACGCGAACATCTGGTGGGGTCTGTCCTGAATGAGGTCACCCACAGATGATGCATCATGCCTGTGTCCCAGAATCAAGGCAGCTGCCGTTTTGGCCACCTTAGTGCGCTTGTGATGCGCAAAATTGCTGTCTTTGTAGGAAACTCGTTAGGTTTTGAAACGCAGCCAATGAGTCAGAGCTGCTTGAGATTTCAAGAGTGTTGTCAGTGATTCATAACACTTATTTTTCTCGTTTGCTTGTAGTAACACCCAGGATGAGGTGAAGCACTGGGTTTGTCTTATGTTATTATCTTAATCTCGTAATTAATTCCTCTGGATTGCTCGTTTGGTTTGTTTAGCTGCAATGAGGAAGTTTGTTGGTGGTTTTTTGGTGATGTTTTCTGGCACAGTTGGATTAATGATTCACTTAAAGGTGCACTCAGTAATTTGTTGCCAATTAACAAAACATTACAGATAAATAAATGAGCCACTAATTTCAGACAAAAATGATTAAAATTCTATTTAAAAAATGGCCATTTGCAAACACATTGTCTTTGTGATGTCACACAATGTTTTCAGGGAATCAACCCACAAATAGTTTCTGTATAATAAAGAGGACTCTGAGATAATTTTACATTGCAAACATTGCACATTTCAGCTTTTAAATGGTCATAATTGGCAAACACACTTGTCAAGACACAATGTTTTTCTGAGGAGTTGTGACCTTGTTTTAACCAGTCATGTTTGTGCACATCGAGAGACTTGTTTGGTTTCTTCCTTAAACTCAAAACAAGCGTTATCTCACTCTTTAATGTTTGCAAATGATTTTCAGAAAGGTCTCTGTTATATTATTAAACAGACAGGTGTTTGAGGGCCAGGCTCGTTTTCTAAATTACTCCTACTCGGGGCAGACAGGTTGTTTATGCACCAAAGTGACTGTTAGAAGTTGCGATGCTAGGCAATCATGCTATTTAGATTATATTTCATGGGCCCCCTTATTGTGTCTGTGTAATTGAATATCTGATGAACAGATTGCACTAGGTTTGAAGTGCCAGGCTCATCTCTCAGCTCATGCAGTGTATTCAAAAAAGGGAAGCACTGAGATTTTCTTTAAAAAGATCTATTAGCTAGTTCTCTCAGAGTCAAATTATACATGTAAAATATCCTATGGTTCTTGAAAGTTTGTATCATGACTCTCACTGTTAGTACAACTGCATAACTTGTAGCAGTCATTGTGTGACAAATTCTTAAACAATTTGTCCTTGAAAAGGTAGTTTGTGATTGGTTGCAATAGGTACTTTTTGCTGTTTAGTTCCTTCTATAAACCTTGGTAGTTATTTCCATGAGGAAGTGAGAATCTGGTGGGTTTTTGTTTCAGTCTGAAATGTATGGCAAGTTAAATCAGTGCCTTTTATATGTTGACTTCTACTTCCAACCATCTTTAACTTTGTTTGGTCCTGTTGTAGCATGTTGGAGTTTCAGTTGTGCAACAAAGTGAAGTGTGACGACATGATTGAATCATGTGTGTTTCAGCTCTGCATACGATGAAAAGACAGGATTGAAGGTCGCCGTGAAGAAGCTGTCAAGGCCATTTCAATCCATCATCCATGCCAAGCGGACCTACAGGGAATTGCGACTACTCAAGCATATGAAACATGAGAATGTGAGTTTGGGTCATATGTATTATCAACCTGACAAGGCTAATATGAAGAGGAGCAGATGGTAATACCAATGGTTAAAGGCTTAGTTCATCCAAATATTATAAAATTCAATATGGCTTCTAACCTTAAGGTCTATGGGGCAACATAATAACCATGAGTGAATTAGGCAACCTAGATTAATAGGATGTTAACAAGAGTTACTGCACAAGACAAAAGTCCTTTCTGTGTTGGGTCTCCCAACATAATTCACAATAAAAATTATTGTTGTAAATCATAAAATAGAATAGGTCAATAATAGGATGTTTACAGTAAAATAGCAGTGATATGCAATTGGAAATGTGGGTTATTATACCCTTAAATCAAGCCCTGTCACTGAGCTATTGTTTGCTCCAGGGGCTCTAGAACATAATTTTTCTCGCAAATTTTGAGCAGCCCTCCTCTGCTATTAGGTTTAGCCATTATTCTGTCTGTCAGAATGAAACGGGTATTAAAACATAGTAATTCCTTTCGTATTTGAAATTGGGGAAATCTATATCTGCCTAATTCTAGATTTCCCTGTGAGCTTATGCAATGAAATCTTAATGCAAGACTGTACACGCTGTACTAAATGATTCTGATTTGCACTTTGTGCTTGCAGGTGATCGGCCTGCTGGATGTTTTCACACCTGCCACTAGCCTGGAGGAGTTTAATGATGTGTGAGTCAGACAATTAGTTCCTCCCCAAGTTATCTTTTTGCTGGACTTAATACATTTTTTTCTTCTTTGGTTATGAATATGACTATACTTCATGCAAGTGTTAATTAAACTGGAGGAAATAGTTCACTCAAACATTTGGGGTCAATAAGTTTATTTTTTTCAAGAAATTAATTCCTTTATTAAGCAAAGGCACATTAAATTGATTAAAAATGAGAGTAAGGACATTTATACTGTTGCCAAAAAAAAAAAAAATCTGTTTCAAATTAGAATCCTGAACAAATCTGGAAAAAACTTGTTTTTGTTTTCACGAAAATGTTAAACAGCTCGAATGTTTTCAGCATTGATAATAATACTAAGTGTTTCTTGAGCACCAAATCAGCATAGTAGAATGTGACACTGAAGACACCGATATAAAGTATGTTGTAAATAATACTCGCAACAATAATAATTTTGCAGTAATATTGTTTTACTGGATTTTTGATCAAATGATAAATGTGGCCTTGGTGAGCATCTTTCAATAATATTAAAGAAACCTTACTGACCTTAAACTTTTGAATGGTTGTGTAAATTCGTAAAAAAAAAATTTTTTCTTGCAAACAGGTGGCAAGACATCTAAAATAGAAAGTCTTTGTCTGCCAGTGCCAACTGAAGGTGTGACAGCACACCACATCAGACGCTTCCTGTATAAACAACTGTGTTGATCACAATTAGAGTGATTTGGTTTTGAGGCGCTGTTACCCGTCCTTTAGTACAGCTTTAATATAATCACTCCTGTGTGTTTAGCGCTAATTTTTCATACACTAAACGGAATAATGCATTATTTATCTTGTGCCATTTGTTACATGACTAGAAGCATGTATTCGAGCTCTCGTGGTTTTATGGAGCTTTGGGTTTCCACAGTGACAGCTTTTTGTGCTGCCTGGCTCCAGCCTAGCAGCCGTGGGTTAGTGGGGAATGCTAAGGACACAGCCAGGTTGTAAAACCAGATGCTGTGGTGACTTAACATCGATTCAACTGCCAAAAATAGACCTGACGCACAGTAATGGATGAAGGGCATCTGCACTTTGCTTCAGTTTTTCATTTGTCTGTGCAAGTAGAAGTGATGTATATTTGTTTACTGTCTCTAATCTGTGTTTTTTCCCCCCAAATCTTTGTGGGGGTTGGATGTATTTGTTGATTATCTCTAATTCTGAGTGTGTTTATTGGGGGGAGAGTGTTTCTGGGATTAAGTAGAGCTTATTTTAAGCTCTGCTGTGTGTCACAACACAGTGGCTCTGTTTGACCTGTAGCTCCACCCTCTTGCTAAGAGTCAGTGCTTATTTAGACTCTGCTGTTTGTTACCATGAAGCGTTTGTTTAATAGGTTGAAGACTAATAATTGTTAATGTGCCTGAATATACTGTGAGAGGCTGGCCAGGTTCAGTGGTCAGCACTGTTTCAAATCAGCAAAATCAAAGGATTGACTCACTTAAATTAACCCTCACATATCTATTCTTTCTGTTCTTCCTTTAAGCAACCACTTGAGTATAACAGTCCTTAAGTAATAATATATATTTATTTTTTATAATTTATTATATATAGATGCTACAGTTTAAAATGTTTTTTTGGCAGAAGTCTCTTATGCTAACCAAGGCTGAATTAATTTAATCAAAAATACAGTCAAAACGGTAATATTGTAAAATATTATTACAATTTAAAATGAAGGTTTTCTGTATTATTTGTATGAAAATGTAATTTATTCCTGTGATAGCAAACTGACTTTTCAGCAGCCATTACTCCAGTCGACATTGTCACTTGATCCTTCAGGAATAATTCAGTTTGGTACTAACATTTTCTACATGTATCAAGGTTTAAAAAGTTCAAAAGAACTTCTTTTGTAACAGTGTGAAAGTCTTCAACTTCTGTTCAACCTTTACTGTTCAACTTCTACTATCAATCACTTTCGCTCAATCTAATGCATCCTTGGAAAAAAAAAAAAATCTTACTGGCCCCAAACTTTTTTTAACAGTAGTGTAATTTTGTTCTGAGGTCATTCTATGAATGCCCCCCCAAAAAATTTGTATCTAAAGTATTTAATCGCTATTGTAAGGAAAACATAATTGCAAAATATTGATTATATGATTGTATCATCGCATCTCTAGTTTTTATCTCCCTATAATTTCCTGTTTCTTCTCTCACAGTCCCAAAATAAGCATTAAAATATGTGCAAGCAGTTACCCCTGAATATTTACATGAAAACTGATCCAGTGGCAAATCTTGATGATGACAGTACAGTGTTTCCCCTAGGTTTACGGCTTTTTTTCTGGACTCCTTTTTAATGGTTAAATTACATTTTATTAATCAAAAAGCATGTCTAATTAATTAAAATCATGAAACTTAAACAATTTAACATCAATTTATTAGCAGTTTAACAAATATTACGTTTAGGGCCCTATGAAATGTTTTATTTGTCCAACCTTATGTTTTATTGTAACCAAATTCTGTTTTAGCATGTCTAATTTGAAAGCATAAAACAAGTTTCATTTATTCTTACAATAGCCTTATAAATCTTTTGCTAAAAAATTCTGTGTTGTGTATTTACATTTTGTTTTAAGGCATAAAACATTCATTTAATCTATCTTTTAAGTAATGAAAATTAAATTACATTTTTTGGAAAATAAAGGTCATTTAATATTACAATTAAAACATTGAAGAAATATTGAATGCCTATTCCTTAAAAATAAGGTTTTAATAATTTTAGTAGTAGTAGTAGCAGTCTGTTAAGTACATTCTACTCAACAATCGTAATATATTTCTGCCGCAATGCCCTCAAGTTAAACCGAACTTTTATTTTGACGGGTTGCCGTGAATACCATTACATTTCTGTGCGTGTATAATATGAGGATAGTTTTACTCAGATAAAACGATCAAATGCTAAAGAAGTGATTCTCAGAGCAGTTCTGGAGTTGTTGTTCATGTATTATGTCCTCATTAGTGAGACGGCAGAGGTTAATATCACCTGAAGCGTCACGAGCGTTTCAGTACGAGTACTACACATATTTAAATATTTATGTGGCTTAATATTTACAAATACTAGTAGGAGTGGGCTCACTTGTGTGTGTGTGTGTGTGTGCATGAGCGCGCGCATCGGGCGGGCCGCCCCCCTAAAATAATGGCAGGGGAAACACTGCAGTAGTCAGAAGTTCCTCCATGGCCAAAGTTTAAGTTGTTGCTTCACTTTAGAAGCACAGTCAAACTTCTAAGCAAAACAAGATTAATGGATTTTATTCAACCCGAATTAAATGTTCCCTACATTTCATGCTATGCTGTCACTCCCAATACCAGGTTAAACAGTTTGCATGAGCGCGCGCATCGGGCGGGCCGCCCCCCTAAAATAATGGCAGGGGAAACACTGCAGTAGTCAGAAGTTCCTCCATGGCCAAAGTTTAAGTTGTTGCTTCACTTTAGAAGCACAGTCAAACAAGATTAATGGATTTTATTCAACCCGAATTAAATGTTCCCTACATTTCATGCTATGCTGTCACTCCCAATACCAGGTTAAACAGTTGGCAGGCAGGAGAATAACATTCTTGTGTTCTGTTTGTATTATGTCCTCATTAGTGAGACGGCAGAGGTTAATATCACCTGAAGCGTCACGAGCGTTTCAGTACGAGTACTACACATATTTAAATATTTATGTGGCTTAATATTTACAAATACTAGTAGGAGTGGGCTCACTTGTGTGTGTGTGTGTGTGTGTGCATGAGCGCGCGCATCGGGCGGGCCGCCCCCCTAAAATAATGGCAGGGGAAACACTGCAGTAGTCAGAAGTTCCTCCATGGCCAAAGTTTAAGTTGTTGCTTCACTTTAGAAGCACAGTCAAACTTCTAAGCAAAACAAGATTAATGGATTTTATTCAACGGCAGGTAAATGTTCCCTACATTTCATGCTATGCTGTCACTCCCAATACCAGGTTAAACAGTTGGCAGGCAGGAGAATAACATTCTTGTGTTCTGTTTGGCAGGTACCTGGTGACTCATCTAATGGGTGCTGACCTGAATAATATTGTGAAGTGTCAGAAGCTGACCGACGATCATGTTCAGTTCCTTATTTACCAGATCCTGCGAGGGCTTAAGGTGAAACTGCACTTTTTCAATCCTGTAACGAACACAAACAGGAATCTCTTAAGTCTGATGTAAATAAGATTTCATCTGAAATCTATCTGGAATTTGATTCTCTCATGTAGCTTAACACTTTTTAAATATTTTTCTTTTAATTTTACCAGTACATCCATTCGGCTGACATAATTCACAGGGTAAGTGTTCATTCAGGCTTATGAGAAATGGCCTGCAGGCTTTTTGTCCCCTCAAAAAATTGTGTGCTGCCCCGTGGAGCCAATTCTCCCTGGCATCACCATTGTGTATGCTCAGGCCTGTTGTTGTGCAAAGACTAAAGCTAGAAATTGCTAGAAATTAGTTCTAGAAAAGAATGACATTTTTTTTCCATGGAAGTTATGTTGGTAAACTGAAAGCAGTCCATCTTGAAAAGATTTTGACAGTATTACAGCTCACATAACTTTTTTTTGTTTTAAAACGTGTTCATGTTTATGAGTTCATATCGCTTAAAAAAAAAAAGGCATTTTCATTTGTTTTTATGAATTTGAAGTTGAAATGTTTTGTCTGTGGTAATTGAAATGCAAGGAGATGTGTTACAGCTATACATTTAATTCATAAATAGCTGCAAATATTCCTTTAAAACAGTTGGTTGTAGTGGTATAAAGAAATTGTCCATGGAAGTTATGTTGGTAAACTGAAAGCAGTCCATCTTGAAAAGATTTTGACAGTATTACAGCTCACATAACTTTTTTTTGTTTTAAAACGTGTTCATGTTTATGAGTTCATATCGCTTAAAAAAAAAAAAGGCATTTTCATTTGTTTTTATGAATTTGAAGTTGAAATGTTTTGTCTGTGGTAATTGAAATGCAAGGAGATGTGTTACAGCTATACATTTAATTCATAAATAGCTGCAAATATTCCTTTAAAACAGTTGGTTGTAGTGGTATAAAGAAATTGTAAAGTAATATTAACTAATTGTTTCCCAGGACTTGAAACCCAGTAATCTGGCAGTAAATGAAGACTGTGAACTTAAGGTGAGTCTGTCATTTGTTTTTGTTTTAGTTGTTATACTTTTGCTTGTAGTGTGGTTACTCAATACATCTTGTAAATAATAATAATAATGGCACTGTTTGTTTTTTTGTATCTCAGATCCTTGACTTTGGTCTGGCTCGACACACAGATGATGAGATGACAGGGTATGTGGCCACAAGGTGGTACCGTGCTCCAGAGATCATGCTTAACTGGATGCACTACAACATGACAGGTAACAATTTTTTATAATATTAATGTTGAAAACAGCTGTGCTGCTTAATATTTTTGTGGAAACCACAATACTTTTTTTTTTTTCCTTTTCAGGATTCTTTGAATAGAAATTTTAAAGAACAGCTTTTATTTTGAACATAATTTTTTTATAACAATGTAGATGTCTTTACTTTTGATCAAGTTAATTCATCCCTGCTGAATAAAAGTATTACATTCTTAATTCTTACTGACCCCAAATGTTTGAATGGTAGCATAGTTAAAACAAATACCAAACAAGCTGACTGGCTCATGCTAACCAGCCAAGTCTTGATGGGTTTGCCTAAATATCTTTTGAGGATTGTGGCTGTTGATCCATGCCATTTTTACAGCCCTCTGTATCAAGACATCTGGGTCAGCACACAAGAGAGGGAACATGTGCTTGCTGCCTCTCCACTAATGTTGTTGATTTCTTTTCAGTGGACATTTGGTCAGTGGGCTGCATCATGGCTGAGCTGTTGACAGGCAGGACTCTGTTCCCTGGCACAGATCGTATCCTTTTCCTCTCATTTCCCCTTCGCTGACCTGCAAAACACTCTCTGTAAATTGCACCATGGCTCCAAGCCAGAAAATGCATGATTTTTAAGTGCGTATTTGCTCTCATGCTGATTTAAATGTATACAAATCGTATTACAATTTATTTATTTTTCTTCCCTTTCTCTGTCCTTGCAGCGTGTATTTGGCAGGTCTGTCTGCCTCTTGTATTAAACTGAACTTTTGTCCCTTCCGCCTTCAAGCTGCGCCCCAAGATGCAACAGTGATTTGAAGGATATAACATCCATCATTATGAGAACGCAATAAACTGCCCTGCAGGAAATGACATGCCTATTTCTCTCTTTCTCGCTCTTTAATTTCCAATGACAAATGTTTTCAGGTTCAGCTCTTGCAGCGTGTTTTACCCCCTGGCTTTGCATATTTGACACTCTGTATCTTGAATGACTGCTCCTCTAAATGCATCTGGCTCCACAACCCATGGAACAGAAATACTTGCCAAATATTTCCCCCCTCTCACAGGCAGAGCACACCTGTGCAGCTACTTCTGACTTGCTTTTGCTGGGCAGGCAGAAAATATTCCACCTGTGCTATTTTTACTAGGTTGCTTGCCTTTCCACAGATGTGACCAAAGCTTCTATGCCTTCCTGTTCTTTAAGTACACATGAAACCAAAATAAGCGTTTCCTGCTTTGTTTTTGTGGCCTGTTCGTTGTTGAGCCACACTAGTTTTCCTTCATCTTATTGTACTAGACATCGATCAGTTGAAGCTTATTATGCTTCTGGTTGGAACTCCAGGACCTGAGCTGTTAATGAAAATATCATCGGAGTCTGTGAGTTTGATATATTTAGGAAGTGTGTACTTGCTAAAAACGCCTGTCTGTGTTGATTTTCAAAGTGGCAAATACATTTTAAACTGGCAGCTGTATTAGCTTTTATTATAGCTTTTATCTGGTCCAGGCTGGATCGGGATTCTTTGAATATTACGTTCAAAAGAACAGTATTTATTTGCAATATATTTTTGTACTATTATAAATATATTTACTGTCATTTTTTTAATGAATTTAATGAATTCTTGCTGAATAAAAGTACTAATTTCTTTTAAAATAATAAATAAATCAATAAACACTGACCCAAAACTAGTGCGAGGTGGTAGACCATTTTGGACCAGCTACAAAAGTAGTTACCATAAGTGATCAAGCTAGGTTTTGGAACATGGTGGCTGGTCGACCAGCTAATGATCCGCTTGGACCAGCTAGAAATCAAAGTACAGTTAACGGTGTAAGCTGGATGTTCCAACAGGGAACGTGTGTTGATTGTCACTAATTAAAAAGTATATTTTTCCAGTGTTCTCTAACTAAACTTTGACCGTTTGACTTCACTTTTAGATGAAGGACTGATTTGAGGTTCTGTTTGGGACTGAATCATGACATCTAAACTGAAATGAACAAGCCTGATTTTTGTCTTCCAGCTCTGCTGATGTGTTTCTGAACTGATTCTATTCCTTGTCAAAATCTCTTACTATCCAAAGCATGACATTCCTCTCTGCTGTATATGAACACAATTTGCATGCCAATTCCTTCTCCCTCTTTGTTTGATCCTGTCTTCCTCCCTAGATCAGTGGCGAGCCACAATATAATGTCCAGATAACATTTGATATATATGCATTAAACTAAATTTGTTGACCGTTAGCTCCTTGACCCGGCCTTCAAAGATATAAACCAGCTTCAACAGATAATGCGACTTACAGGAACTCCACCTGCCTCTCTAATAAGCAGGATGCCTAGCCATGAGGTGAGCTCGCTGTCGCCCAGCCCTGTTTGCAGAATACCTCTCATGACCTTTAATTAGCAGACCTCACTTTGGAAATACGGACTGCATTTAGAAGAATTAAAGAAGTCCTACTAACATATAACAAAACAATATCACACAATCAAGAGTGCTTTTGTACGGCCCAGGTAAACACAGCCTTTTGTAATCTCTCCAGTTTCTAGCTCACTGGTGTGAGAAACCCCAGTCTGAGTGTTCCTGAAGTTACAGAAAATACTGCTACTCTGACTTCCAAAAAAACAACAACGCTTCCACTTACACTGCACAATTCAACATCGGAGACTCAGAAAAGCTGAGTGATACAACTAGCGACACTGGACTGAAAACCCACTCAGCCAATCAAATTCGGAGAACAGAACAAAAATATTAATTGGAACATTTTCAAGTCAGCTTAAAACAGTATTTTATGTAGAGAATATAAGCAAATGTAATGGTGATAATAGATTGCACCCAATTTAGTTCCTCCATCTTCTCCACTTTCTCCTTTTCTCACTGCTTGCCGCTGAGCTGTCAAGTTATTCGCTGATCTATGTGAGCTGAAATCACTGTCTGTCATCGCCAGCACAGACCCCTCTGCCTTCTGAAGCTGTTTGTTTGCTGCTGCATTCAAATGGCACTGCATGCTAACACCACAATGTTATGATTCCCAGTGTTAGCAATGTATGTGCAGAACGCAAGCAGTTGTCATGGTGATCAAGTCAAGAATTACCAACAAGCTCAATTCTTAATTGTAATGTTAACTTTAAATGAACACAGCTGATACTTTGATAATGACATTATTTTATTAACTCTTGACTGCTCACGATTCAACTGTCTATTTCCACAGGCTCGTACTTACATCAACTCACTTCCTCAGATGGCCAAGAGGAATTTTGCTGATGTGTTTATCGGGGCTAATCCACAAGGTAAAACTGGCATGTTTTGGCTACAGAAGAGACTGCATTTATTTGATCAAAAGTTCTGCAAGAGCAGTAATATTGTGAAATATTATTGCAGTTTAAAATAACTGTTTTCAAAAAAACAAAAACAAAAAAATTATTTATTCCTGTAATAGCAATGCTAAATTTTCAGCAGCTGTCAAAAAAAAAAAGTTGTTGCTTGTTTTTGTGGAAACTGAAACCTTATTTTTTTTTTCTTTGAGTAACAAAAAGTTCAGAAGAACAGCATTCATCGGAAATAGAAATATTTTCGAACATTCTAACTGTTCTTTACTCTAACATTTGATAAATGTAATATGTCCTTGCTAAATTTGTAGGGTTTTTGTGTGGTAGTGCATTTTGTAGGTTACTTTGAACAAATATTTTTGAGAAAAATATGCTGGAAATATTTAATTTTGATTAAATACTTGATTCTTTATGTTTTAGCTGTGGACCTTCTAGAAAAGATGCTGGTTTTGGACACAGATAAGCGCATCACAGCGGCGGAGGCTCTGGCTCACCCATACTTTGCTCAGTACCATGACCCAGATGATGAACCCGAGGCAGAGCCTTTTGACCAGAGCTTTGAGAGCCAAGAGCTTGATATCGAAGAGTGGAAACGTGAGTCAAGGATTTTTGGTCTGTTTATATACAAAAAATGCCAGTTGGCACAAGTTACAAGTGCTTTAAGCAGTTTTGTTCACTTTTGAGCATTGAGTTTACCACCCCACCCCATCCCATCAACAACACACTCTCCCTCCAAAACCCCATCCTCCCACCCTGAACCAGTGTTATTTTAAGTATCATTTATATACTTGTATATTATTATACTATATTTATATTAATTTACTATTACTTTTTTAATAAACCATTATTATCACTAATTGAATTGGGTTTTATTTTTATAGATATTTTAATGAAATGTTTAGTCATTTTGTTCTGTGTGCATTTGTCATTTTTATTAGTTTTTGTTTTTAAAATATTTATATTTAGGTATTTTCATTTTAGTTTTTATTAATTTCCAGTTAGTATTTTTAGTGCTTCAACTTAAAATTTATTTCAGTTAGTTGCCTAGGCAATATTTCTAATTTGTTTAGTTTAAGTTTTGAATCTAATATTTATATATCTTTTTTTTCAGCTTTATTTCAATTAATAAAAATGTTTTAGTTAACGAAAATAAGGGGCTGTGTCAGTTCAGTTTTGAATAATCTAGATTTATGTTTTAACGTATGTTGCAGTCACAACCTTTATGGTTTGTTTTCTGTTCCTGCTCAGGTCAGACATATGAAGAGGTGATAAGTTTTGAGCCGCCAGTCTTTGACGGAGATGAAATGGAATCTTGACCTTTTCTTCTGGATGGCAATCAAACCAACTGTACTACTTCTACAGTAATGCTGTCATTTTGCAGTATTGTAATCAGCCAGTCAGTAGGATGTTTGACTGTTTCTTTTCATATTTTTAATGTTGTCTACTGGGCCAAACAGAAGGAATAGAAGTCATAGAAAATATTATTTTACACATTGAATCTTTTCAAAAGAATCTGATGGTAATAATATTAACAACTTTTTTTTGTTTTCCTTAATGATTAGTTTTGGTCAGTTCCATGATGTTCATATATGACAGTCATGCAAGTCTACTTGTAAATGTAATATCTCGTAGTAGTATTTAGTTGTGCTGTTCTTTCTGTGTACAATGTATCACATTTGCAGTACTTTTAAAATGTTCAGAAAACGTTGTTCATTTAGTTTCTGTTAATATATATATTTTTCCAATCAAATAATGAGCATTGTATTTAACGATTTACAGTATGTTCCTCATTAATCAGTTTTCATAAAGATGGAATTTATTGGAGGCTCCTTTGATAGAGCTAGGATGAAAAATGTAAATTGTTGCATTGGATATTGGTGATAAGTTTAGGTTATTTGTAAATATACATTTCATAAAGCTTTTGGAATCTGTAGCTGTTTTATTTCTGATCTTTTTCACAGTGTTTGTGTATGTTTCATAGAGAGAGGTTGTGTGTGTGTGAGTGTGTGTGTGTGTCCACCTGAGGTTGCTACTATGAACCCTATTCGATCTGATTCTGCTTCCAGTAGTTTTTTAAAATGCTATTAATTGAATGTTGAAATATGAAAGCGGAGTAAGATATTTATACTGTTGAGGTGGTATTTATGAACCTGAAAAGCTCTCTTCTTTAGCACCTGACAGAAAACATGGAATCAAACACCATTGTTTACTGAAAATAAAGGCCGATATTTTTCAGAAACTTCTGCTTCTTTGTTTTGATTGTTTGTTTTAGGTTGAACAATAGAGTGTGAGGTCATTATTGACCTTTTCAACAACTTGGGTCTGAATTTCATTTAAAAATGTTATTTAAAAAAAAACATTTTATGACCAATGCATCTTCAAGATTTTCTTCAATCTCAAAATTACCACAGTAACCATAATTTACCATAGTAACCGCTGTAACTATGGCTACCATGATTTACCTGCGCTTTGTTTTTGTGCTTATCGAAGTCATCGTTTGGTAGTTTAAAATGCGCACGTCTTGCTACTTCTGTAACATCTTTCAATTCGATGTATAATTGCGAAAGTAATTACAAAAAATGTAATTAAAAAAAATAAAATGTACTGGGATGAATTAAAAAAATGACAGGTCGCACCGTGGACGTGCAAGAGTCAAGACGCGCATGCGCAGAGCCACCCAAGCGCCAACTAAGGGGCCAACATGGAGAGAAAAGGTAATCTCTTCCTTGACTTTCTCTGAATGATATTTGCCTTATTGGAAGCTATAGCGATTATACATGAGGCAAGGTGACTAACTTGCATTCTGACTCAAACGAGTAATGTAATATTACAGCAAAAGGGCGCATTTTGCCTTGTGTTGGGACGCACGAGCTGGTGTCTTTAGCGTTAGCATGTAGCCACTCAGTCTGCAGCTGAAGTGAGCTACATTTATTTTCATCACTCCCCAAATGCATATTTTATTGTCGGTTTGTATCGGCTTCACTTTAAGCGATTTCACATCTCTTTTGTTTTAGATAAACGTTAATCTTATGAGTAACGTTAGACGCGTGCACGTATCAGCTGGATGAGAGTTGAAAGCGTCTGTTTTCCTCCTCTTTGCTGTCGTGGAAACTTCAGGAATTTATTTCCTTCAGCCTCGTTTTTGCATCCATGTTTCTGGCGCTGTAAAAATAGATAACACATTCATGTTATTAAAGAGCCACGTCTACACTCATGTAAAGCGCTCAGTTCCTGTCACACTGTGTATTGTTTATGTGCATTATATAAGATTACATAAGATCACTATAACCGGTCTGTGCGTCTCCTGTATTATGGTCAGGCTATGTTTGACTGTGTTTGAGCAACTGAGTTTAAGTGATTTTTATTAATAGTTTCATTGTCATATGCTGGATCTCATTTGTCACACCAGTTCTGGCACTTCAGGCAAGGAAGAAAAGGGCCAAAGCCAAGAAGTCGACCAAGAAGTGAGTTTGTGCTTTATTCTCTTGTTTTTTCCTGCTAGTATTTATCTGGCTGATCATTTGGATTTTTAAAATGAGAATGTTACTAGACCTAAGAAGGACTGCCTATATGTAAACTGGACCGTGCACAGTTAAACACTTTTCTGGAATGTGATTATTGGACATTAAGACATTAGGAACCACAATATGGTGTACAATTGTGTCTTTAGACTTTTAATAATGTCCTGGAAGTTGCAGAGTGGCTGTTAAACTTGGTGTCAGTTTAGACGCCACTGTTTTGATGTGTACAGAATGAGTCATATTGAGTTTGCTCTGATTATTCAGTCTTAACTGTTGAACGATGTTCATTTGATAATATTTTGGCAGAATGAAGTCATCTTTTTGGCATGCACAGTATCAAGATGCACTTTCCTTCACTTCAGTTTTTTAAATGATGTAAGAAACGGGTGTTTTTCTTGCATGGGTTAAACCAAGCATGGATACATGCAGTTAGTGAAATGCATTCAAACACTGGTAGACTTTTTACTCAATTGTGTGTCAAGAGCTTATGTGGTAGAAAACGAAACGCTGGCTGTGTGCACATTGTGTTTCTTGGATTTAGATTCAGTTGACTGATTCAGATGAAGTTTCATTCAGAAGAGTTTTTTCAACAAGTCAAGTTTATTCATTTACACTCTTAATAATAATGATTCGACATGGGGATTTTGGCATAACTTTTTTTTCTTAGTGTGAAGAACATTTTAATAATCTAAAGAAAATAAACTTTTTAGGACTGAAAAGATTCCATGATTGGTTAAAGTTCTTCATGAAACCAACAATGCAAATAAAGAACTTTCAATTTGAACAATGTTTTCTAACAGTGTTTTTTTTAAACAATACAGATTGTTTTAAAGCAGCTTTGCAGTAATAAACAGCAAAACAGCATCAGCAAGTTGTTCGATCAGGATTCAGTCATTTTAGTTATAATTACAACTTCTGTTTCACCTATAAAGCAATTCTACAAAAGATTATATAGCTGCATTATTCAGGACAGTTCAGTTTGGTTATTCAGTGAGCTCATTGAATAAATAAAGGTGTTTTTATGTGGTAAGATATAGTTTTTATGTAGGTCCTTTGATTGTAGCATGTCAGAAATGAGAATCACATGCTGAAACGGTTGTCAGAATATTTATACCTTGTAAAAATCAGCATCATAGTGTCTTTAATGTAAGATGACCGCTCTGTGAGAGTTTAAATTGTAAGAGGACCTCCCTATATAGACTGTGCTGTAAAGCTTGTCCATTGACCTAAATGAAATGTGCTCTCATCCCTCAGGCCAGTACATCCTCCACGCGGGGCATTACAACAGCAGCAGCCTCCTACAGAGACCCAGATACAGGAGCCCGACGAGGAAATCCTGGGCTCTGACGATGAAGAACAAGAAGATCCTAATGACTATTGCAAAGGTTGGAGACAAAGCTCTACAAGTTATTTTTGACAGCAGAAGTTACAGTTTGATCTGTAGACGAGACTTAAAATTGCTGAAATGACATGACTAGAGGCACTTCCTTGTTTCACGGTTGTTGTTGTTGTTTTTTTGCAAGTATCTGTTGGGGAAACTAAAATGCTTCCTAAACGTGCATAATAGGTTGTTTGCAATCACGTGATTCTGATGACGTGCGAAATGCAGCTGGAGGGCAGGAAGTGATTTTTCTCCATAGAAATCACTAGCAGAAACCCAAAATACCTGTGTTTTGTGTTGTTTATAGATGCTCAAATAGGCCAAACCGAGAAACCACGCGGAGCCAAGAAGTCAAAAGTCAAGAAATTGACTGAAATCCGCAGGAAAAAGTGGCTTGTAAACCTGCGTCTGCGGTAGGGAGGAGCGAAGCCGGATAATGCTCATGTGTGCAAATGGTTAATATAAGATAATATATAAAAATATTAATAAAAAAATATGTAAATAGGTACAGGGTGACACTGTCAGAATTCACGGAATGTTAAACGCCACACACAGACACGATGTAAATAAGATATTGCAGTTCTGAGAGCTTCATATCACGGAATCGTGAGATTGCGATAAATTGAAGTGAGTGACAGCTTTTTAGTGATTAGCGTTATATGAAAGCGCTATTGGCTCGCTTTCTAGGCTATAATCGATTCAGAATTTAAATAAAAGTTGTTTTACGTGCTGCTAACAGGACCAACAGCCACATACCCTGTAACTTGCATGCAGCAAAGTTTCAGGAGTGACGTATATTCCACATCCCTCATATAAATACAGGATTCACTTTCGAAATAGCTTGTTTACAATCAGGGTTAGTTGCTTAGCCTATATCCACCGCCTCAATGGCAGGCAAGTATTTAAAAATTTAGTTTAAAAATCTTTATAACATAAGGATCACGTCCAGCATGCTGTGATTTATAAATACCTTTCTCTTGTAATAGCGTGGTGGTTGAAGAGAGATCCCCTCATGATTGTAAAGCACGGTGGGTGTATAGAAATTCAATGAAAGCGCTATATATATATATATGTGGCTGTTGGTCCTTTTAGTAGCACGTAAAACAAAACTTTTATTCAAATTCTGAATTGATTATAGCCTGCCTAGAAAGCGAACAAATAGCGCTTCCATATAATCACTAAAAAGCTGTCACTCGCTTCAATTTATCGCAACCTCACGATGTTTCTTGATAATCAGTGAAGCTCTCTGAACTGCAAATAATATCTTATTTACATTGTGTCTAGGTGTGGCGTTTAGAATTCTGAATGCGTGAGAGGTGGCAGCCCAATCTATATATTTCTTTATTAATATCTTAATATATTATTATATCCCATAATAACCATTAGCACGCATGAGCATTATCACATGAGCTTCGCTCCTCCCGACCGCAGACGCAGGTTTACAAGCCACTTTTTCCTGCGTTCTTCAATCAATTTTTTTACTTTTCCCCACTTATGAACAACACATTTTCGAACACGATAAAAGCTCCTTGTGGTTTCTCAGTTTGGCCAATTTAAGCATCCATAAACAACGCAAAACACAGGCCTTTTGAGTTTCTGCTAGTGATTCCTACGGAGAAAAATCACTTCCTGCCCTCCAGCTGCATTTCGTGTGTCATCAGTGACGTCATGTGCAAACAACCTATTACTGTAAACTGCAAAATAAATGGATATTTGGTTGGAAACGAATATTTGGTACTCTAAATATAGGAATGGCATCATCCTCTGCGTGTTTCAGATATCTGTGATTTAAAAAAAAAAATGTATGTAACATAGAAGTGATGTTATTATTTTATTATTTTGTACTTATTAATTATTTACTTATTTTAAAATGTCAATAGTCTGGCCAAGTTCTAATTTCTATTTTTGTCTAAATGTACTTTAAATTGATTGCTCAAGATCAGTCCCTAACAAAATGACAATCAAACCAGCCCTAAAGGACAATTGATGAGCTTTCTGAATACAAGCTGAAGGATTGCTGTTCTGCTTTGTTCAGGAGGATATCACCATGTGAAAATTGGGGACCTACTCAATGGCAAATACCACGTGATCCGGAAACTGGGATGGGGTCATTTCTCCACTGTGTGGCTGGCCTGGGACATCCAGTAAGAGCTATGTCATTTTGAATAACATAAGACACATTATAATGTGCCAACATTGCATATGAATCCGTGTATCATTTGTTTTTTGATTTAATATTGAAAGTAGAAAATTTTTCCAAAAAACGAGAATTCAGCTTAAATTTTCGTTTTTCGTTCATGGGTGGAAAAATGAATAAACGGCTTGAATATTCAGTGGTTCATGTTTGTGGCATGCGCGAGAAAGATGCTCCAGGAGACCGAGACGGGCTAAAGCAGCGCATTCTGTTGTTCTCTTTATTTTTCAAAGGCATGACATTTTGTAGTTATTTTGAACGTAACGTTACACAATTAAAAATATACATTTTACCATACGACTATAAATGACAGAGTATTAAGTTATTTCCCTTCGATGGGGAAAAAAATCCAAGTGAACATCAGTACTCAATATTAATTTAAACTGCTTTAAATATGACTGCTGCTTATTTCCTGTGCACTTCAATACTGGTCTGTGCTTGACTGTAGTCTGGCCTACAAAGTAGTTTCGCTTTCACAACGAAACAGCGTCACACACCGCGGCATACAGTGAGCCGAGGCCGGGGGATAAAGTGAGGAACGACGGGAGGGTTAGAGTGAGCAGAGGCGTGGGCTTGAGAACGGCGTGGACTATTAGTGGAGGATACTGCGGAAGAACTGATGACGGCACGGTTTGATCTTCGGCTGACCAATCAGCAGAAAGGGGTGTTTAATTCCCGCCTACATGTAGAAATCGAATATTCAAGCTGTTTATTCATTTTTCCACCCATGAACGAAAAACGAAAATTTAAGTTGAATTCTTGTTTTTCGTTTTTTGGGGGGGAAAAAATGAAAAAGGAGCCGTTTTCTCATTTTTCTACTTTCAATATTAAATCAAAAAACGAATGATCGAATGATACACAGATTCACTCCGCTTCTTCCACGGTGAAAGCCGATCCGGCACTGAAACAGCTCTGAAACAGCTCTGGATGAAATAAAGCTACTCAGATCTGTAAGTATCCAAAGAAACTTCTGAAACTGAAATGATTTAAATAATCATTTTAGAAAAAAGGAAAGGTTTAAAACAATGAAGATGAAATATATCGACAGCGATCGACAGCGCAAAGTTGTAGTATTTCCTCAGCAACCAGCACGGATCAGCTCCAGGCATGATGAAGCAGATATCGTCCTCTTTTGGAAGACCAAACAAAGTAGTTTTGCTTTTACAACGAAGCACACAGCGTCTTTATGACATGGCAGCGGAAACAACAAAACTGCAGCAAGAATAAAAGTTACGCCGCCTTTCTTTGCGTGAACATTTGGGCGGCGTTATGCAAATCTTCCCACAGAAAATTTAAGTTGAATTCTTGTTTTTCGTTTTTTGGGGGGGAAAAAATGAAAAAGGAGCCGTTTTCTCATTTTTCTACTTTCAATATTAAATCAAAAAACGAATGATCGAATGATACACAGATTCATATGCATGAACCAGTTTTTCTCTTCCTTTTTTTTTCTCTGCAGAGGGAAGCGGTTTGTTGCAATGAAAGTGGTAAAGAGTGCAGAGCATTACACTGAAACAGCTCTGGATGAAATAAAGCTACTCAGATCTGTAAGTATCCAAAGAAACTTCTGAAACTGAAATGATTTAAATAATCATTTTAGAAAAAAGGAAAGGTTAAAACAATGAAGATGAAATATAGATTGTTTAAATCATTTTTAATCAATTATATTAATAATTTTTTTTCTCTCTCTCTCTCTCTCTCTCTCTCTATATATATATATATATATATATATATATATTA
>NW_015505325.1:2023714-2068447 GCF_001515645.1 Sinocyclocheilus grahami | reverse complement strand
TTTTTTGGCATCTCCATGTGGTCCTGTTCGGTATCGCAACTTGACATCTCTAAAATGTAAAAAAGCTCTTTGCTATTGCACTGTACACATACTATACAGGTGCATCTCGATAAATTAGAATGTCATGGAAAAGTTCATTTATTTCGGTTATTCAACTCAAATTGTGAAACTCGTGTATTAAATAAATTCAATGCACACAGACTGAAGTAGTTTAAGTCTTTGGTTCTTTTAATTGTGATGATTTTGGCTCACATTTCACAAAAACCCACCAATTCACTATCTCAACAAATTAGAATATGGTGACATGCCAATCAGCTAATCAACTCAAAACACCTGCAAAGGTTTCCTGAGCCTTCAAAATGGTCTCTCAGTTTGGTTCACTAGGCTACACAATCATGGGGAAGACTGCTGATCTGACAGTTGTCCAGAAGACAATCATTGACACCCTTCACAAGGAGGGTAAGTGACAAACATTCATTGCCAAAGAAGCTGGCTGTTCACAGAGTGCTGTATCCAAGCATGTTAACAGAAAGTTGAGTGGAAGGAAAAAGTATGGAAGAAAAAGATACACTGAGAGAACCAACTGAGAGAACCGCAGCCTTATGAGGATTGTCAAGCAAAATCGATTCAAGAATTTGAGTGAACTTCACAAGGAATGGACTGAGGCTGGGGTCAAGGCATCAAGAGCCACCACACACAGACGTGTCAAGGAATTTGGCTACAGTTGTCGTATTCCTCTTGTTAAGCCACTCCTGAACCACAGACAACGTCAGAGGCGTCTTACCTGGGCTAAGGAGAAGAAGAACTGGACTGTTGCCCAGTGGTCCAAAGTCCTCTTTTCAGATGAGAGCAAGTTTTGTATTTCATTTGGAAACCAAGGTCCTAGAGTCTGGAGGAAGGGTGGAGAAGCTCATAGCCCAAGTTGCTTGAAGTCCAGTGTTAAGTTTCCACAGTCTGTGATGATTTGGGGTGCAATGTCATCTGCTGGTGTTGGTCCATTGTGTTTTTTGAAAACCAACGTCACTGCACCTGTTTACCAAGACATTTTGGAGCACTTCATGCTTCCTTCTGCTGACCAGCTTTTTGAAGATGCTGATTTCATTTTTCCAGCAGGATTTGGCACCTGCCCACACTGCCAAAAGCACCAGAAGTTGGTTAAATGACCATGGTGTTGGTGTGCTTGACTGGCCAGCAAACTCACCAGACCTGAACCCCATAGAGAATCTATGGGGTATTGTCAAGAGGAAAATTAGAAACAAGAGACCAAAAAATGCAGATGAGCTGAAGGCCACTGTCAAAGAAACCTGGGCTTCCATACCACCTCAGCAGTGCCACAAACTGATCACCTCCATGCCACGCCGAATTGAGGCAGTAATTAAAGCAAAAGGATCCCCTACCAAGTATTGAGTACATGTACAGTAAATGAACATACTTTCCAGAAGGCCAACAATTCACTAAAAATGTTTTTTTTTATTGGTCTTATGAAGTATTCTAATTTGTTGAGATTGTGAATTTGTGGGTTTTTGTTAAATGTGAGCCAAAATCATCACAATTAAAAGAACCAGAGACTTAAACTACTTCAGTCTGTGTGCATATAATTTATTTAATACACAATTTGAGTTTTTAGAGTTTCACAATTTGAGTTGAATTACTGAAATAAATGAACTTTTCCATAACATTCTAATTTATTTAGATGCACTTGTATATTGAGCGAAGCTGTTCTGATATCATGTTTTTCAGTTAGAAGTTTTACATTTATTCCTACCAACAGTAGATTCAATTTGAAAAGTGTTGGACCTTCACTTGATCTTTCAGATGTCTGCATGGTGTTTGAGGTTCTAGGGCACCACTTGCTTAAATGGATTATCAAGTCCAACTATCAAGGCTTACCTCTGCCCTGTGTCAAGAGCATCATTCGACAGGTAACGCAGCACACCACTGCACAACCAGATCAGTGTTCACGTAATTACGGTTTGACTAATTAACTGCTGTCCTGGATTCAGTGGATCAATTACAGATGAATTATTATGAGTTTGCGTAACGTTTATAGTTTTATTAAAAATTTACTAGCTTACTTTTTGTCACATGTTTTTTTATGAAACCACTAGAACAGACATGTTTGTAAGTGATAATGTGCATTACTGCCAGAAGTTTTTTTTTTCCTAAGAATTTAGTACTTTTATTTTGCAAGGATGCATTTAATTGATCAAAAGTGACATCCAAAAAAAAAATTCCTGTATTCAATATTGATAAGAATTTTTTCATGTTAGAATGAGCATCATATGACACTGAAGACAACATTACTGTTTTTCCTGTATTTTTAATCAAATAAATGCAGACTTTGTGTGCATAAGGGACTTCTTTCAAAAACACAAAACAAAAAAAATATCCTGCGGGGTGTTTCTCAATTAGAATCAGAAGCAATCAGAGTCATCCGTTTCAGAGAGCTGTGAATAACCAATAATAATAATGTAATAATGTTGTGTTGCATTGTTGTAAAAGTACTGTATTGTTAATATTCAGTGTTATATTATGTACCTTTTGGTTTTGTGATTAAAATTTAATGTTGTGTTGCTCCAGGATGTTTAGAAAGGTGCTAATATATATTTTCTATAGTCGTTTGAGTCTCTGCATTTTTGAAATATCAGGTTATTCAAGGTCTGGATTACCTGCACACCAAGTGTCAAATCATCCACACAGACATTAAACCAGAGAACATTCTTATGAGCGTGGATGAGCTGTATGTCAGGCGCTTGGCTGCAGAAGCCACTGAGTGGCAGAAAGCAGGCGCTCCCCCTCCATCTGGGTCAGCAGGTACGACAGCTCTGCTCACAGTGATGACACGCACAGTGAAGCATACTTTTTACATGGCTTCAACCAGTTGCAAATGATTGTGTAAACGTTTCCCTAGAAATTTTTCACATTCTCTCATTAACAAAACTTGCTGGTTAGCTTTCTTACCCTCTAGCATACTGCTCTTAAAATTGTTTTACTTTGCAAGCTGTCATTGAGTTAAAATGACTTGTTGACCTTTATCTTCCAGTCAGCACTGCCCCAGCACCAAAACAGGTATGCTTTCCTTCTTAAGCAGATATTTTTATACATTTCATTTCAATAAATTTTTTACAGTGAAGCATACTTTTTACATGGCTTCAACCAGTTGCAAATGATTATGTGTAAACGTTTCCCTAGAAATTTTTCACATTCTCTCGTTAACAAAACTTGCTGGTTAGCTTTCTTACCCTCTAGCATACTGCTCTTAAAATTGTTTTACTTTGCAAGCTGTCATTGAGTTAAAATGACTTGTTGACCTTTATCTTCCAGTCAGCACTGCCCCAGCACCAAAACAGGTATGCTTTCCTTCTTAAGCAGATATTTTTATACATTTCATTTCAATAAATTTTTTATTATTTTAATGTCCCGAAGAAAACTATTCAATATTTTTTTTCTTTCTGTAGTTCTTTGAATATAATCTTGAGCTGCTGTTCTCAATTCCAGGAATGTTCTGGGTTATTTACAATTTAAAATATTGCCACCGTAATTGTGAAGACATTAATAATGATGCAAAGTATTTCCTTTTTAAGTAAATGTTTATCAAAGAATCCTGATAAAAACATGTCATTCCACAAAGATATAAAGCAGCACAACTGTTTTCAACATTTATACTAATAAATGTTTCTTGAGCGGCAAATTAGCATATTAGAATAATTTCTGAAGGATCCTGTGACACTGAAGGCTGAAGTAAAGGCTGCTGAAAATTCAGCTTTGCCATCACAGGACTTAATTACAATTGAACATAAAAAAAAATAAAAATAGGAAACAGTTCTTTTAAATTGTAGTAATATTTCACAATAATACTGTTTTTTTTGTTTTTTTTTTTATAAATGCAGCCTTGTTAAGAATGAGAGTCTTGTTTCATCTGACAAACATCTGACCAAAAAAAATCTAAACATTTGCATGGTAGTGTAACTTTATTTGTCAAAATAACCTGGAATTTTTCAGTTGTCATAATGCTTTTTCGCATTAACATGATCAACCATCTTGCTCTTCCTCAGGCACCAAAAATGTCAAAAAACAAGAAAAAGAAGCTAAAGAAGAAGCAGAAGCGTCAAGCGGAGCTCCTAGAGAAGTGCATTATGGACTTGGAAGAGATGGAGATTGGGCCTGAAGGCAGAGAGGAAGAGGAGGATGACCCAGAATCCCCCAAAACCCCCTCCTGTGTCCCATTAAGACAGGCATCACTGCAGGACATTGCTAATGAGGACACAATAAGTTAGTTTCTATTTGTATCAATGATTTTCTTATAGTGCTAGTGTTAATTAAAGTTGCTTAGATTTTGCTGTTATTTGCAACTTGTGATGAAGTACAAATTTGCTGCCATTAACACATCTCCATTATATTTCTGTTTCTCTGCCTCTCACGTAATAGTGCAGACTAGAGAGAGACTAACCTCAGATGCTTCACTTGAGCTCAACTGTAACGGCTGTATGCACTCCAGTCAAACACAGCCTGAGGAGGATGATCAAGGAGACCAGCGACATGGCCAACTGCTACAGGAGGACCACCATAATGCGAACACGGGCCCAGAGGACACAGCTCAAAGCATGTACGAGTACTGTAATGGGGCAGAGTCCCCTGAACTGGATCAGGCCGGCTACAGTAATGGCACCTCAGTTCGAGAGCAGCTAGAGGAAGGAGATATGCCACCCGGAGAGCAAGATCAGCAGAAGACTAGAACCAGAGCCAGGGAACAGAACAAGGATAAGCTAAAGAATGGTGAATTTTATATGGCTTTTTAATTCTTTTAGTGAGGTTTTTCAGAGATTATGTGATTCTTACATGCTGGTAACTGTTTGTATTAAAGGGGTAGTTCACATAAAAAATGAAAAGTGTCATTATTTGTTCACACTCATGTCGTTCCTAACATAGTGAGCATTTTTGATGAGACATTTTACAATGAGAGTTCATAGTAACCACATATGGCTGTTTTTGATTAGTTTTTTCCTCCTCTTTCAGATAAGTTGTCATCTGGAAGCCTATTGGTCAATCCACTGGACCCACTTAACGCAGACAATATCAAGGTCAAGATTGCAGACCTTGGCAACGCCTGCTGGGTGGTAAGATATCTTAATAACCCGATGAAATCCAAATAATTTATTTGTAAAAATGCAAATTAGAATGATTTCTGAAGGATCATGTGATGCTAAAGTAATGTAATGAGTGCTGAAAATTATGCTTAGCAATCACAGGAATAAATTACATTAAATGGTTATTTAAAATTAAATAAGCCTTGGTGGGCATGAAAACTTTAAAAACTGTTCATTTGTTTTGTTTTGTTTTTCTTTTTTAACTTTCAAACTTTTTGAAAACATTAAAACAAACTTATCGGCCCCAAACTTTTGAATGGTAGTGTACGTTTATTTGGTTGAGTGTGGGCCGATTAATGGTACATTTATTAAGAAAGATAATATAGAAGTTGATTTCATGTTTTTTTTTATTAAATACTCAATATGATTATTTATATAAATTATCTGTTCTTCAGCACAAGCACTTTACTGAAGACATTCAGACCCGACAGTACCGCTCTCTGGAGGTGTTGCTGGGATCAGGGTACAGCACACCCGCTGACATATGGAGCACAGCCTGCATGGTGAGACGCTACACATGGTCGCTCATCAGTTTGTTAATCAGCTTTACTTTTATATAAATCCACAGGCATCCTTGTGAGAACAGGTAAATCAGTTTGGTAACAGACCTGATATTGGATTGCTCTTTCTCTTTTCAGGCATTTGAATTGGCCACTGGTGATTATTTGTTTGAGCCCCACTCTGGTGAAGATTACTCCAGAGATGAAGGTAGTGCAATATTTCTTCCTTCTGCCTGAAATACAAAAATTATGAATGTTTCCTCTATTACATTTATTGAGTGATAATAATTAATCTGGATTACAAATGCATGCATGTACATGCCTACAGAGAGGTACATACCCAATAATTTCAGTTTTAATGTGACTTGTCAATTTACTACAACTGACTGACAATCATATTAATGTCTCACTACAGGCACTATGCAATAGAATTTAAATACCTGCTTAATTATTTATTGTTTGTTGTTTTCTTCTGTCTTAATATGTATTGATATTACAGTGCTTCAAGAGCTGTAATCCTGTGGTTATTTCCCTGCTAACAATCAGAGCCTGCTGTTAAAATGCATGGAGACCCTGTCTCTTCTTTAAACAGCCTCTTCATATTCACTTCCTCCACCTCCACTTTATGCCCTTTTGATCCATGTTTCTTAGTTGCTCCTTGTGTTCTATTGTTAGTTGATGTTGCAACTAAATAGACTAAGACAGAAAGATGCAGATTTTGCATGCCCTAGAAATTGATTGAGTGTGGGAACTGGGAAGAACTTGTAAACTTAAAACCTAATTTATTATCCATCCGTCAACCTTAGTTAACAGTTTCTATGGAATTCTGTCATCGGTGATCTAATTGTGTTTGCACTGGAGCGTAAATGCTGTTTAAACAGACCTTGGTAGTTATGTTAGTCATGATCAGAATTTGCATGTTTTGAGCCACTATGTGGTTGTTGCTTTAGGTGTAATACACAAAAGCACTGAGAAACTCAATACTTACCAAGTGAAATTTCAGATTATTCTATTGATTTCAAAGGCAAATAATTTCATGGTGCTCAAAGTATAAAGGCTACAGAGGTCAAGCATTTGGTTGTAAATTGTGCATTGTGATGCTTTCACTTTGTATATATGCAAGGTATTTAGCAGGATTTGGTCAGACCAGAAGTCAAACTGGAGAGACAGCTAGAAACCAGTAATGATTCATTATGCTCCTGCTTAGAACATGCTGTGTTCTTACTCTTGTGGTAGACCACATTGCACTTGAATCAGCTGATGCAATTTTCCTAAAACTGGAGTGAGCAGAATTAGATCACACTTCAACCTTCTTCCAGTTTAAGTCATGTCAAAGAGAAAGGTAGTTATTGACATTTACTATTGGCATAGAGAACCTTGCCTCTCTGTGTGTCTCATGTTTTTTTTTCTGGTCACTATTAGGCCTGGGCCATAAAACGATATCGATATTTATTGACTGTACACCTTCTTCGATAACGATATAAAAATGTTCGATATAGTGCACGTATAGGCACGTACTATGAGTGACGCAGACAGCTCACACAAACACGAACACATGCTGAATTGAGTGCTGTGCCTGCCTGTGATGAGAAGATTGTGAATACAAAAATGAATATTAGTCGAATTTAAAATAAACATTTGCATTTGAACGTTAGAAGTGCATCAGGGAGCGTCATCAGTGGAGCACGAGATGCGGTGATGATGTAAGTGACGTTGTTGTATTTTAATGTTTTGTTAGTCTAGCCCATGAGACATGCCGCTGCTGCGTTATTCATTTAAAATATTAGAGAAATATAGAAGCTCAATGTGGAGAAGATCTTGATTAGGTGAAAACCAAAACAAAGCCATTCTCAAAGATGCATATTCAGCGCATCTTTAGACGGACAAATATGACTGCTGCACTCGCGTCTCACACAAGAGATGTAGCCATGCAAAGTTAAAACACGTTTAGAAAACACGTCACGAATTTGTGGAGGTTTTATTCCCTTTCACTGTGTCTCTTATATTTTTAAATGCAATCGGCGTGATGGGCGATTTGGCTTGTATTAAGCAATGCATAAATACATGATGCTGTTTTGTTCATAATTGTTTATGCAATTTACGAAATTATATTTGATTTATATGAGTTAATTTAGACGTAATGCAGTTTTTTTTAATAGACATTTATTTCCTTGCGTTGACAATTTTATGCGCTGCATTATTTTGCTCATTGCGCCCTCCTGTGACCTCGGGAGACAAGCCAAAAGTTTCCTTAAGACCTATTTAATCTGCACATAAAACATTAGAAATTAGATATTTGTTTAATTTTTATTGTGTGTTTGACATTTATAACAAAAAATATTTGTTTGTCTCAATAAATTGGGTTAATTTAAAAATACAGCTGTTAAATTTAAACTTTTTTTTTCTATTGCTCTGTTTTTAAAAAGGTTATAAAAAATGTAAATAATTATCGATACCGAACGATATGAAACATTATATCATTGATAAATTTTTTTTAGCTATATCATCGCCCAGCCCTAGTCACTATTCTATCCTTTGCTCATTCCAGTTCTGTTTATGTACACAATTGATAAAACGATTGTCAATTTTCATTATTGTATTCCATAGAGCCGTGTATAAACATTAATATGCTGACTGGAGACACTGATGTAAGATGCCCTGTTAAGCTTGTAATCTGTCATTCTGGCCCACTGTAATTTGCCTTGAGTGTGTCCTTTTTTTTTTGGAGTGTGTCCAGGTTCTTTCTGCTTGTCTCCATTCCATGATCATGTTCTCTTACTGTCTCTGTCTTCCCGCTCTCTCTCTCTCTCTCTCTCTCTCTCTCTCTCTCTCAGACCACCTTGCTCTGATTATTGAGCTTTTGGGGAATATCCCCCATCACTATGCTCTGAGTGGGAAATTTTCACAGGAATATTTCAGCCGTAAAGGTACGCCTGTCAGTCAGGAAGAGCCCTGCCCTGAGGGAGGGGTTTGAAGGGGAAGAGAGGAGATCCAGCAGTTCCATTGACAGCACGTGTTTTGCTAAAATCTTCAGAAAATGTCCAGTTGTTTACAAGGAGGTTTTTCTTACAAGTTTGAGGCAGCCCTAATAAACAATAGATGAACTGTTGTAGCTTCAAAGCCACAGAATTGTGGCATGATTCTGCTGAATTAGCTTGAAGCTCTACAAGAGGCAGGAGAACCTCAAAAACACTTCTGCATTACACAAGTCCAATTCTTCTTAAATCTTTAATCTGAATCTCTGATGTGAAAATAGTTCACTATGTGACCGCCGTTTTTGCTGGATATGGCTGTGTCTCCTTGCCTTCCTTCTCATTTCTGTTCTCTCAGGATGGGTGAATGACTGTATTAACACTGTCTGATCAAGTTGTCCAATGTTTCGTCCTCCCCTCCGTCTCACCCTCACACCCTCGATCCTCTCTGTGTGTGATGGTAGACCACATTGCTTTGGTCATTGAACTGCTGGGAGCCATCCCACGCAAACTCATATTGACCGGAAAATATTCCAAGGAGTTTTTCTCCAAGAAAGGTAATGCGGCCATTATGAATACATTTTATACCTAGTCATCATACTTTCACTTCAGATGATTAAAGTGCATTGTAAACTTAAATGTGTTAAATATTCATTGTTAAATGTTGTTCAGAGGTTTGGGGTTGATATATATATATATATATATTTTTATGTTTTTGAAGTCTCTTGGGTTCACCACATAAAATCAACATTTATTTGATTAAAAAGAGTAAAAGCTATAATATTGTAAAATAGTATTGTAATTGAATATTTTTTTATTTTCATTGTTTCAAAATGAAATTTATTCATGTGATGGCAAAGGTGCTTAAGTAACTTTTATTATAAATGTTGAAAATAGTATTTTTGGTTAAAAAGAACGACACTTATTTGAAATGGAAATCTTTTGGAACAATGTAAAAGTCTCTTTTGATCAATTTTATGCTAGTTTGCTGAATAAAAGTAAAAGAACAAAAGTAAAAAAAAAATACTGACCCCAAACTTTGTAGCGGTAGTGTATCTTTTAATAATTTCGAAAGCAAAGCCTCATGGATGGATGTTTTATATATATTTGGATTTACTTACATTTTACAGTTCAGAATTTTGAATTTAATGCACATTTCTGTCCACAATTTACCAGTGTACATTATCCCAAAAAAGTTTGCCATTAACTTAATGTATTAACTTTTTTTATTTTTTATTTCTTTGAATATATTTTCACTCTAAAATGCATCACATTATCAATTTAAAATTAAGTTTAATGTTGATTTTATGTGGTTTTGTGGGGCAACATGTTAATGCCAGAATGTAGGGATGCTCCGATTGATCTGCCGGAGATCGGTATCGGCCGATAATCACATTTTATGACTTGATCGGTACTCACTAAACTTGGCCGATCTCACGAAACGATCGCAATTTGATGATGTCAACGTGTGAGGACGTACATGATGCGTGGGGACGTAAATGATTTGGCGCCGCAGTCATGTCATCGCCAGTGTGGAATCAGGGCTTGAATCTCGGGGAGGGATTCTACTGATTCCCGCAGTTTCCGCACTTAACTAAATAAACCTGCTGCTGTCTGTCATTAATGTTTATTCATACATTGAACACCAACCAGTGTTATTTTTAAAGTTAAATAGATTATTCAGTTTCTGTGGTATTTCTGTACCTGATCGATATCGGCCGATCACATAAGAAATCGCATCTTATCTCATCTGCAAAAATCCTAATCGGAGCAACCCTACCAGAATGTTGCAAGGAAAAAAAAAACAGTACTAGAGTACTGCATGGAATGAGAAGCCTGGTCTCTTAAGTGTGTGTCTTCTGTAGGTGACCTGAAGCACATCACTAAACTGAAGCCGTGGGGTTTGCTGGATGTTCTGATGGATAAATACGAGTGGCCTCGGGAGGAGGCCGAGATCTTCACTGATTTCCTGCTTCCAATGCTGGAGCTCCTGCCAGAGAAAAGAGTCACTGCTGCCGACTGTCTGCGACACCCTTGGCTTGCCCTTTAGTGTCCTCTTGCTGTCACTGCACATACTTCAGGCCCTGAGCTCAAGAGACTGCAACAGATCACTTTCCAGTTTATAGAGTATATCGGCATAGTTATTTTTCTTCTGTTAACCTGAGTGATATCATTTGCTTGGCTCATCAGAGGAATATTAAACCTGTCTGTTTTTGTTCTAGCTGGTATCTCCTTTTTTTTGTGAGGGTTACTCCCACCTTAATCCCACTGCCGTCCCTCTTATTTTGGCAAAGGATGAAATGTAGACCTAGAAGACGCCTGTTTAGGTATCTGGGGTATTTTCTGAAGTCATACAAAATTACGATGGGGATCTGTTTTTTTTGCAGTACTAATATGAGATGCAGTCCAGTCCTCCTGAGTACCGACCACTCAGGCTGCAGTGCGATGCACAAGAGATAATTTTGTTACTTGTAGTTTTCTGAGTGGGAAAGGAATGGTGGTTTATGAAAAGTGAATTGTTTGGGTTACCTTTATGACTGTAGAGTATAAGTTAAGATCGTTTTTGTTCTGCGTCAAGATTCGCCACTCCTCTGTGATTCTATCTCAACTGTGTTTATTAATTCAGTAGGTTTTGATCTTGTCTGCCTCCGATTAGATTTTAAAGAACTGAAGTCTTCTCACTCATGGTCAGTACATTTAGTGTACATGATGCTTCCACATAAAGTGAGTAACTGTCAAGGCCCACCAAAAGTGATATTTGGGGGGGGGAAAAAGAAGAAAAAAAATACATTTATTGTCCGAGTGTGTGTTGTATGTATGATTTATGTGTGTGCGCATGTGCATGCATGTGTGTCTGTATATATGTGTACCAAAGAGTTTGCCTTGATCTGTATATTACAGCCATGTACAGTTTTTAAAAGAAATCCTACTATTGCATCTAAGCTAAAATTATTTAGCTGGATAGAAGTGTTTTAATAAAGCATTTGGAAGATGGGTGAACCGGTTTGTCTGATTTGCTTTAAAAAAAAAAAACACTAGAAATGTTATAAATTGGAGATGAAAAAGCAGGGTACCTTTCATTGTAATGCACACTGATCTTTTGGACAGATAAAAGTAAAGATTAAATAATTGTTGTATTGCTAAGTATGTGCAAAATAATAGAAAAAAGTCCAGAAAAACAAATGATTGTTTCGATATCATTTTAGTACATTAAAACAGGGGTTGTCAATCTGGGATGCTAATTTTTTTATAATTTCTTTTACAATGAATGTCCAGTTCCATATCCACTGCAGTTCAGATGTTTTGGCTTCAGGCTTTATCTATAAACAAAAGGAAACAACAACATCAGTAAAATTGTGCATTTAAAAATTCTACAAGTTACTGCAACCTAAATATAGTCATGAATAATTATTAAGTAGGATAGAAACTTGACATTATTATTAATCATATGATGCACTAATAATCAAATAATCGGCACATTCTGACCCTGGGTTTTCAAAGTGGGAATCTATCCAGCTCATAGCCAGTGTAACTTAATGTTCAGCTCTGAATTATGAGTCGTGAATACATTTGAATTAATCTCCAAATCATTCCAGTACTTTTCTTACCGTTACCCTCCACCTCGAAGTCATCTGGCAGCAGTTTGTCTTGCCGGTTGCCCAGAGTGAAAGCAAGCAGTGCCAGTAACCCTGAGTCCAGGATGCTGATAATGCCTAGAATATAAGCCCAGCGAACGGTGCAGTTCCCGAGCGTGTACTTGTCTGTCCTCTCACCACACATCCGCTTCACCTCCGGAGCATCCCAGCCGTCCGGATAAATCATACAACCCATCACCATCAACACAGCTACAACATCAAGTGCAAAGGTTACGTTTTTCTATAACCTCTCCCTTTAAATGCCTAGAATATGCATTTATTTAGGGTAGAGGCAATATTGAATTTTTCACGAATGAAAACGGGGTTGTGAGTGATAGATGCAGTTGATATGAATGCTTTTAAATGTTGACAGACAGCAGCAGGTTTACTACAGTAGGATGCTGTCACGGAATGCTCAGATACTGACTAGCATTCGATTACTTTTCAAACGGTTTATTTTCACTAAAGACACAACTGACTGTGTTTAGTGAAAACTCACCCAATCGGACATTTTGACTTGAAAAGGAAAAGTAGCCTGTGTCCGTGATTCAGTCTGTCTCGAATCGCGCACATGGAAAGCGCTTGGGAAACAGTAATCTAATTATTTACCTTATTCTAAATAAGCCAATATTATGATTATGGTGTTTACATGAGTTGCTTTTAGAATATTCCTTTCATGTTCCCGTTTCACATGTTATAGTACATCGTTCGATTAATGGCACACATCATTACGTCAAATATAGAAAAAGTTCTTTCAAAGTACTGCCCACTCCAGTCCAGTAGCTGGCGGTAAATGCACCTTTCAGTTGGTTTGCCAACCGCCAATAATATTAAAAGAAGAAGTGACGCCATCCGACGCCCCCTCCAGAATTTCACGTATAAACATATAGTTCCTCTTCGTGATGATGCCATGTACAGTTTTGGGTGTTTAATTTTCAATTTTATGAAAGCTTCAAGTGCAGTTAATTATTTGTACGTGCATACAGACGATGGCAGTGTTGAAGCTCTTTTGTTTGCCGTCAAACGGTTGAGCACTGCCGTGTGTGTATCCTGTCGCAAAATGCGGCGAAAAGTCCTACACAACGGTAATAATGTGATTAAGGTGTGTACATGTCTATACTGCACTTCAATAATGCGACTAAAATAGGAATACTCCACATTTTAATTCGAGGTCTGTTTACTTCGATTATGACTTTAGCCGGATTAAGGTAATCAAAAATCAGGTTTACATGGTAGATTCTTAATCAGAGTATTGTCTTAATCGTATTAAAATCGGAGTATTGTTGTCCATGTAAAGTACTCACTACTGTCTCTTCCGCGGCTCTGCGAATTTAACTCATTTTTTAGTATCGAGCAAGAACGGCAGGAGACTGTAGGCTAATCACTTGATTTGACTGATTTGGATGTTATGTAGAAAGGGTGACAGCGCACAGAATTAAAGGAAATGAACATTAATTTTGTTCATAACCGCTGGCCAAAATCAACAACTTAACTAAAAATAAATAATCTTTGAGAGCAAGGGGGCCCACTGGTGTATCGGGGGCCCTATGCAACATGCTTTCTTTGCAAATAGGGAGGATCGGATCTGGTTTATTCACCTCATGCCATTCCAAAGCTGTCTTACTTTCTTTCCGCAGAACACAAAATAATATTAAAATTGTAGTTTTGTCATTATGTGGATAAAATTGTAAGTTAAGGGGGGGGGGGGCGTGCAACTGTCCCTCACAGCCTCGTGATCAAATAAATATATACATACATACATACATAAATGTCTAACCTTATTCATGTGTCTACCCTTAATAAATATATTAATAAAAATATTTCAAATGTAGTTCATTTTGTAATTTCATCTTTTTAAACCGCTTTAATTAATTTATGCTTATTAGCAAGGCTAACTAGTAAACAGTTTGCCCACCTGAAGATGTTTGCATCCATGCGCATATCTTGTACACACTTGCAGAGTTGCAGAAGAAGAAAAGACCCAAGCACACAATGGTGCCCACGATAAGGAGCATTGAGGTGCCTACAAAAAACATAGCAGTCCTGAAAGCCCCGGAGGGGATCGAACCAAAATCAAACACGCTTCCTTTGCAGACCAATTCGGAGGTAATAGGGTTGCCAATACAATAGTGAAAAAGCCCAAAGTATCCTGCCTGCGGGGTGTTAACACTATCACCAATCCAGTAGGGCTGAATGAAGACCACCACGGTAATGATGGCGAAGCATATGGTGAAAACGGCCCACAAGACACCGATGGCCCTGGCATTTCTCACATAATTGGTATGGTAGATTTTGGCAGCCTCTTGGGCTGGAAGCATATTCTCATTCGCCATTATTAAATTTGCATATATCCAGCGAGGTTAGAAATCTGTTGATATTTTTCAAGAAAAAAAAACAGACCAAATGAAAAGCTAGTTCAGAATCCAATGCTACAGACAGCTCTTATATTATAGCCATTTAGTTCAAAGAAAATGATTAAATCTGCTTTTTTCAAAGAAGTCCAAAGGCTAAGGAGATCGTCACCAGTAGAATAGTGTCTGAAACAACACTGTTGCCAACAAAGGTGTCAGTTTTTAAATTATTAATGGTAAATTAAGATGAGGAATAAGGTGGCAACAATAACCTGTTGTCTTAGACGCTGTAATCAGATATGTTTGTTACTTCACAGTAAAAGAACAGCTATTGTGTTGTAGGAACAACACAAACTCTTTATCGTTTTTAAAAAGCTGTAGTCAACACATTTACCAAATCTATGTAACACGGCAGATTTTTTTTTTTAATGCAGGAACAGTTTGTTCAGTGTCTGTGTGAGTAGGACCTTTGACATCTACTATAAACATAAGGTTAAGGGCGTTTTTGTGGATATCTCTGTGCTTAGTGGCCCTTGCTGTCGCTTGAAATCCTAAAAAAAAATAGATCTTTTATTTATTATTTATTTATTTGTTTACTTTTTTGAAGTTATAGTTTTTAAATTCTAATAGTATTTAAAATATAAAAATAAGAATGTCCACCAGGACAAGAGGAAAGAAAGAATAAAAGAGAGATAATTGCTAATGAGGTATCACAAGTGATATAAATAAACAATAAATACATCTCTGTCAGGAATTTATTGCTCAGAAGGGAATTTATCAGACAAGACAGTCAACAACAAAGACTACACTCTGATGTTTGTGTTCCTCTTGGGTGTGATGTGAAGCCTTTGCTTTGTAGGTCAAGAATTACAAAGATATCAAAGGCATTGCGAGCCTGATATGTAAAGAGAGCCCTTGAGCATCACACAATTCTGCAACAGCAATGCAACATCTGTTCAACTGCGATAGATTTGATAGTGCACAAAAAGATCTTAAGATACATTTACAGCTATAAACGTTTTGAAGAACTTGTTATCCTGTAAGGATAATTTCCTCAATTATGCAACAAAACCTTTCACAATGCACAAGCTACATTTAACAGCATAATTTCTTGACAAATTGTGAACTATTACAGACCTCTGTAAAGTATAAATTGCAAAGCGTGTCTGTTAATGCTCAGTGATGAGATTTTTCAATGATCCTTTCTGCATTTCATGTTTGTATGAAAAAGACAACTGGCCTGGCTAAAACAAGCCACATGCCATTTCTGCCTTGGGTGTCCACCAGAATGTGACACATCTTTGATTATTGACAGGCTTCTGTTGCCTTTCTGCTACTGTGAGACATCAGACTATACTGTAGTGGAGAGAAGGAACATGTGCTGGATCATCTCAAAGCACAAAGAAATGCAGAAAAAGGTGGGTTATGATGATAAACTTGAATGCAAGTACATGTAGAGCTGTGCATAAGACACACAAAAGGTTTCACTTTTTAGATTTACAAAATGTAATGTTAACCACAAACAAATCTAATTCTACATTCTACAAACCAGTAGTAAATGTGAATTGTCCTCTGTAGGTTAGTCTCTGACTAGCAATACCATGGCCTATAGCAAATCAAATACAGGTTTGGGGTTGTGACTTATCTAATGGATGCTTGGTAAAAAAATAAAATAAAATAAAAAGAGCCTTTTAATTTGTCTCACCACAAATGTCTCTGGTTCAATAGGAAATATACCTGCACATGTAAGAAAATGGCACAGGTCAAGCCATTATACTGGGGTTTTAAAGGAAACCTTTGTCAACGCTGAACACACGTACAGTATGCGCATGTAGGCTGTTTTTGCATTATTTATTAAGTGCTGTTATTTAGTATGCAGTGAGGAGCTTCACCACCAGATGGCTGCCTCCCATCAGAACTCCTACTGTAGTATGCCCTATAAATACAATTACACAGCAGCAGTAAATATGCCAGATGAGTTTTCCCTACACGCACAGCATCGTCAAACCACACCAGCAGAGAATTCAATGAGGTTGTCTGTACACAGCAGGCGTGGAAGAAATCAGCTTCCACTAGGACACTTCCATTGTCCTGGAATATAGCATGTGATGTCTGTGCTTCACAGGCCTGAACTACATTTACATTTACATTTAGTCATTTAGATTAAGCTTTTATCCAAAGCCACTTACAAATGAGGACAATGGAAGCAATCAAAATCAACAAAAGAGCAATGATATACAAGTGCTATAACAAGTATCAGTTAGCTAAAACTTGAACTATAAATTGCATACAAAAAATTATCCGCGGCATGTGCATTTGCAGTTTTATCAAAATAGTCCATTGATTTATGTCGTTTATTGGCCAAACATGACGTGTGAAGTAATGGATGGAATATGTGTGCTGTAAAGGTAGGCTATTTGATAAATATGATCCCTGGGCTTTGTCTTTTTGCATTTGCAGCATGATTGAGCTTGTTTACTTTGTAGCCGCTCCTCTGCGCTCTTCAGTTTGTCTTCAAACACACACACACACACACACACACACACACACACACACACACACACACACTGTAAAGGGAGGCTATTTGATAAATATGATCCCTGGGCTTTGTCTTTTTGCATATGCAGCATGATTGAGCTTGTTTACTTTGTAGCCGCTCCTCTGCGCTCTTCAGTTTGTCTTCAAACACACACACACACACACACACACAGAATATGGAATATTTGATTAGCGTTTGTGAATGCTGTATAAAGAATGAGGTAACGTCCAACATATCTGCCATCTGCGGTGGTGTTGAAATTTACTTAATGTTTGGTGGACGTGATGTTGAACGTAAATAAAGCGCGTCTTATAAAAACGCCTCGATTTTGACAGATTATCCGATAATTGAAGTATAGTTAAGATCTGATCTCTTTTCATTACATTTATGGTTTAATGGTAGTTTACATTTGTAGTTTACATTTACTACAACAAAAAGTTGTAGACTACTAGGACTAAATCTACATTTTAATCCGTATAACCAAATATTAAAAAGCCCTGGTTCTCCTTCTTTGGGTTTCAGCTGGAATTGATGTGAATAAAAGCAACAAGAAAACTCATTCGTTTTAATTATGTTTTTATTCATAGAGAACATTTGCAACATTTATGTTATTTACCAAACTTCACTAACATTTTACTCAAAATTCACAACATGCTTTAACAAAATGATCTCATCTAATGATTACTAAATGTAGCAGACCATAGCATTTCCAAGTTCATTCCTCCACAAAATAATGCCTTTTGTGGGAATGGAATAGTACTGTATATACTGCACAGTTTGAAATGTAGACTACTTAGCAGTATGCTACATTCTTGTGAACCTATTTTGTTGCATGTTTAACCCGGCAAGTGCCATCTAGTTGTCATCTCAGAAAAGTGTGTCTCAGAAAATAATGGTTTTAACCCATAGCCTGTTTGCCCATTGATCAGCAAACTGCCACCACAGAAGGCATGTGAATCTGTAGCAAAAGCACTACTGAGGGCTGTTAATCTTATGTTGGAGTAGGCTATAAAGCAACCTAACACAGTAACAGCACAAATGCAAAAAAAACAAACAAAAATGGACTATTATTGATTTTAAGACCAGCTTTAATCTTCATTGCAACCGTTGTTTCAGTTTTCATTTGATTGGTTTTTGACTGAGTGTAATAATACTATATGTGACCCTGGACCACAAAACAAGTCATAAAGGTCAATTTTTCAAAATTGAAATTTATACATCATCTGAAAGCTGAATAAATAAGATTTTTATTGATGTATGGTTTGTTAGGATAGGACAATATTTGGCCGAAATACAACTATTTGAATATCTGAAATCTGAGGGTGAAAAAAAAATCAAAATATTGAGAAAATCACCTTTAAAGTTGTCCAAATGAAATTCTTAGTAATGCATATTACTAATCAAAAATTAAGTTTTAATATATTTACAGCAGGAAATTTACAAAATATATTCATGAACATGATCTTTACATAATATCCTAATGATTTTTGGCATAAAAGAAAAATCAATAATTTTGACCCATTCAATGTATTTTTGGCTATTGCTACAAATATACCCCAGCGACTTAAGACTGGTTTTGTGGTCCAGGGTCACATATGTCATATTTGACACATGTTAAACATAATTAGTTTTCAGCAGTAAATTTGAGATTGTCCATTCCTTACTTCACATAAAACTGACCAGTCTACATCTGTACGTTAAGAAATGTGCACTTATGGTGTATCTTTAGTTTCCTTACTTTAATGTGATTGTAAAGCCCACTGTCATTTACAAACCTTTTTATTAGACCGGCTTGAGCACTTTCTGTCTGTTCCGTTAACAGTGAAGTCTGGAGATGTTCAGTCTCCCCAGTGAATATACTGTGTCCCCAAAAAATTGTTTGGACACTTAAGACACACATAAAAATTTATGAATGTCATTGCGCTAGTTGCAAAATATCAAACCAAATGGCATCTGCTAACAAATGATGACTGACCTTTCTCAGAAGTACCTTCGCTTTTCTTAGCCATTTTGGTTATTTTTAGATCATTGCTGCATCTGAAATCACATACTCTCTAAGGTGGTACTTTGTTTGAATAAGTCATTACATTGCAACCGTTAAAAAAGAACATTCTACATAGTATGAAAGTGTTGTAGTATAATATAATCTGGACGTATTATACTTTTTGAAGAATTTACTGTATGAACAGCATCTCTATTGTTGATGTAAAAAATGTTTTGCTTGAAGTGTGTGTTTGTGCTATATTTATTTGGAAATATGGTTTCATATTTTGTTATATAACACATTGCCATTGCCATTCATAAATGCCTAAATGCTACTTGAAAGTAAAATACTTTTTTGGGGGGCCCACTGTATTTATGTGCCTCCTCCTCAGAATTTTCCAAAAAGAAAGACACAACCAACAACAGGTCATCTTGCTCTAGATCAAATCAAAGGCCTCAACTGTGATTTTTTTCAAAGGAATTTATTCCTCACTTAGACCAATGGTCTGTTGCCTCTCATCATCTGTTCTGACCTCTGACCTTTGTGTGATTGCAGCATTGTTTCCTGAAAGCCGTGCCCAGCGCTGAACGGTTTTCTCTCACCTTGCAGGAGGTGAGCGAACTTGCACGCCTCTCTTCATCAAACCCACACCAGGAAAATCAGAGATCTTTGCTCTGCTGGATTTCAAGATGATAAAGTTGTTTGGAGGGATCAAGGGGTCAACGTTTGGCTGGTTAGCATGACTTTGTTATCCCATTCTGGTAGATGCCCATGCCCATTTTCTGACCCAGTTTTTTTTGCAAATAACAAGTACATCATTCATATTTAATTATAGTACTGTAGATATTTCACTAGTTATATTTTCAGGGGGTATTAAAATGGGATAAGGTCATAAAAAGTCTTAGTTGCCCAAAATCTTAAATTAGAGCAAGTAAATTAAATTTGTGTTATGGCATTAAGTCATGGCATTAAATGTTGCATGCATTGCAAAAAAAAAAGTGTTTGTTTGTTTTTAAATAAAAATATCTAAACATCCTTAAATTGTTTAACGTTTGCATCTCATGTAAATGTAGCTTAAAAACTGACTAAAATACAGTTTATCTGTAACAATTATCTGTTAGTTAGGTATGCTGTAAAAACTTGTTTTTCCTTTGATTTAAGTTGCTTTTTGTGAGTCAATTGGCAGAAATTTGTTCTTGTTTTAAGCATGAAGTCACTTCATTTCAAGCATAAACTCATTTAACTATAATCAATTCCACAGAAAACAAGACATCTTATTATGTCTTTTTTTCATCTCAAGTAAATCTCCCCCCAAAATGACTGGAGATTGGTTGGAAGTTGTATTTTACTTTGAAGTGTTGCCAATGCAACTCATTGTCTAGACCAGGGGTAGGCAAGTTCAGTCCTAGAGAGCCGCAGTCCTGAAGAGTTCAGCTCCAACCCTAATCAAACACACCTGAACAAGCTAATCAATGTCTTCAGGATTATTAAGGCTATAGGCAGGTGAGTTTTGTTTTCAGGGTTGGAGCTGAACACTGCAGGACTGCGTCTCTCTAGGACCGAACTTGCCTACCCCTGGTCTAGACAATGAATCCCTGCTCCCTAGACATTTACATTAGAGAACATATTGACATAGTGTTCCTTTAAATGTATCCCCTTTTTTTACTTGGTAATAAAATGTCTTAAAGTCTTACATTTACCTTCAAATCTGCAGAAAATAAATTATTATATTATATTATATTTATTTAATGTTTGGAGGGGAGGCTGAGGCTATGTCCAGAGTAATTAGTCACAAATATGAGAAAGTAAATAAGAACACATCAGTGATAATTTCATTCTTTTGTTTGCCTCCATTTCTTTATTTCTGGCTTAATAGAGATAATGGGAGAAGTTAATAGGAAATGATTTGCTGCTCTTCGGCTATCCATTAGTGTCGATTTCTTTCGTGGCACGTGTAACTCTTTTGAGTGTGCTAATGGCTTTGTTTGAGTTTGGGCTTGGTGCCCGGACTTCCCTTACCTCTACAGAAGGTCTTTGGGAAACAGCAGCCCATCTTGTTTATGGACAGCTGCTGGTTTGGAGAATAGAGCAATTTAGCATAATTGCTGATGGGTATTAAATGGAGGGCTTTGTCCACGTAGTGCAGGGCACTGCTATCATTAAAGTAAACAGTCATTATCATATATGCTGTTCACCTGCTTTACTGCTGCCCTTTGCCATACTGGGACTTTTGGTGCATAAAATGTAAAACCATTTTTTAGCTTTGCTCAGGTCACACCATTTACTAACCGTTTAATTTTGAGTGATTAATTTTTCAGTTGCAGCATATTTTGTTTTTATGGTTTACGGGGACTCTCCATTGGCGTAGTGGTTTTTATACTGTACAAACCATATTTTCTATTGCCCTACACCAACCCTACCCCTAAACCTACTCCTTACAGGAAACTTTCTGCATTTTTAGATTTAAAAAAAAAAAAATAATTCTGAATTATTTATAAACCTTTTGAATTACGGGGACACTGAAAATGTCCTCATAAATCACCTTCTCGTTGTAATACCTATGTCATACCCATGTTATTATACAAATTTGTGTCCTCATAAACCACATAAACATGCACACACACACACACACACACACACACTGATTGATTTATTTAGTGTTTCCCCTCCAATCCGTGTTATCAACCAAACCTAGAAACCAAACCTGTCTGATTAATGAATGATGCACTGCACACAATGGCAAAAAAAATAAAAAATAAATTCCCTGCATTTTTAATTCACAGGTAGGCAGTCATAGTAATTGTGTCCTGAAACAGCTAATTGAGGGTTACTTTGTTTGAACTTAAGTAATTATGATTAATCATGAGGATTTGGTAATTAAGCTGTTTCCAATGCTTCCACAGAATACTGTGCTTTAAAACCGATCAGCTAGCTTCATCTTACCCTGGTGAACTGCAGTGAATGTCAGTCATTAGCATATCAGGCCATGAATGCTATTGACGTAAGACCAGTTCAAATGTTACACATGCAGCATTCATAGTGTGGCATTGAAATGTGCCATCTTTGGTGATTGTCCCTGATGTTTCTTGTATTGATGGCACAGTCATTCCCAGCAACATGAAATTGCACAGATTTTTGGTCTTTTTTTGTGAATGCCCAGCACTTGAAGCTGATAAAGTTTTTTCATGAAAGTGAAGGAAATATTTAATAGTATGAATCAATGTAATGCTGAAAAGATACATTTACAATCAATCGTTTTAGAGTACTTTTTATTTTTAAGTTGCCTTTTAGCTACAGAGAATACAATACAATTATTAAAAATGACATGATTCTACTTGCCTCAGCCGCTATTATTTATCATTTGTAAGCCACTTTTGATAAAAGTCTATGCTACATGTAAATTCTCATTACCAAGTCTTATTTTACTGAGCATTATAAAGCAGTCTGAAAAGATTTAATATTCTGAATATTTTGAAACAGTTTTCATAATTTTATAATATTTAACATTGCCTGATAACTTTCCCTGAAGGATCTGGCACGCTGTTTCCCACAGATACCGTTTAAGCCAAAATGCATTATTGAATAATTCATGTCTAATCTGTAGCCAAAACAAAAGACAGTGTTTTATATATTGGCGATTCAACAGCATATACACTACCAGTCAAAAAATTGGGGTTGGTAAGATTTTTAAAATAGTTTTGAAAGACATCTTTTATGCTCACCAAGGCTGCATTTATCTGATTGGTGTCACATGATCTTTCATAAATTATTCTAATATGTTAACATGATGCTCAAGAAACATTATTATCAATGTTGAAGACAGCTGTGCTGCTTAATAATTTTGTGGAAATCTTGATACATTTTATCAGGATTGTTTGATTGCAAAAATAATTTATTTAAAATAGAAATCTAAATAAAATAGAAAATAGAAATGTAACAATGTAAATGTCTTACATTTTTGATCAATTTAATGCATCCTTGCTAAATAAAAGTATTAATTTCTTTCCAAAAATAAAAAATAAACAAAAAATAAAAAGATATTAAATTATCTTACTGAGCCCAAGGTTTTGAATGCTAGTCAAAATTTTTAGAGTGGGATACATTTGTTTGGATAATTTCCGTGTAGAAAATGTACAGTTTTTGGTTTAAAACAAGTTTTTAACGTTTTCTGAAATGCATCTCTCAGTGCTGGATTAACACGGTGACACATTTTACCCCACTCTATTTTTTGAGTTAGCTTTGTGGGTATTTGATAACTGAAGACACAAAGTCAACAACTTTTAACTCTGTTACATCCTTTACACTGACACTCATGATGTTAGTTTTCAATTCTGAGCCACACCAGAGGGTATCTTTGCACTGTCTACATTATGAATAATGTGTGAGTTTGTTTAACATGAGTTATTGACTGCAGAGCAAAAGCAGAAAAATATTTCTCAGAAACAATATTCTGCAGCAGCCTGTACTCTATTTACCTCTGTCATTACTGTATATCCTTGTTGGAACACCCATGTATTTTCCATTGTGTGAACCTCAGATTAAGAGATGTGTTCAGTTCGGAAATTGCTGTCAGGATGAGTCGTTATTTAGCAGTCAATTCCCCAGAGGGCTTTTTATTATTTGTGCCCTGTCAGTGGAGCAGTCAGTAGGGTCAGAAAATTAGTAAAGTCTGTGATGGCATTGATCAAGCTGGAGAATGGGCAATAATCATACACAGTCCCTCCCATAATAAGAGCAGTGAAACTGTACTTTCATCTTCAGATTCATCTATCATATTCAGCTAATGTCTGTTACAGACCTGACCAGCCACTCGGTCGCAATTGATCACTGTTGTGAATTTCCTTAGGGTGTAAAGCAAAGGATTTGGCAGTGACTGATACAGTCAGTGAACTAGACAAATTCCTGTTTTATCTTCCCCGCTGTAGTTTTTGGAGCTGCTCAACCTCCCTGAGGTTATAGCTACTCATCACCCGATTGGATGGAAACGGATCTGAAGTTAGCAGAGCTTTGCGAGTTGAACTCTTTAGTTCACACCTCAGGTATATGGTATATGGAGGTATATGGACAAACACACACACACACACATTCATTCACTGAGTTGTTTCCTCTAATGATGTCCCTAGGCACATGTGCATGGATGTACAGTAATGTTTGCTCGTATTCAGTGATGTGAGATCATAATACTATATGCTGATATAGCCTAGGACTGTGTGTGTGCTGAGGTTTTTTATCAGGTCTCACATCCTCATCTACGCTGTCATCGAGGCTTGAGTGATATGTATGTATATATACAGTATGTATCTGACCTTTCAGTCTATTATAAGCAAACTGAATTCATCCCTCAAAAGGAAGTGTGTACTGATGTAGTTTAATGCTTCTCGTGATTTTACCAATAGCTAAAATTATTGTTTTCATTCTAGACGTTCATAAAAATTGTCTTGTGATGTTTACAGCTTTAAAGTGCTTTTTCACATTCAATTAAAAAATATCTGGTACAAGTATGTGGCATTGTTTCACGAATACAGCACATACTTTTAACTATTTGAATAAAATATATATGTTTTTTTTTATAAAAATCCAAGCTCAACTAGGTTTGATTTCTATTAGTTTGATTTCTTGAATATCATTTGAATATCACTTGATACTTGAAATGCCTACTGAAAATTCAGCTTTGCCATCACTGGAATAACATGTTAAAATATATTTAAAGGGGTCATATGATGTTGCTAAAAATAACATTATTTTTGTGTATTTGGTGTAATGAAATGTGTTTATGCAGTTTAAGGTTAAAAAACACATTATTTTCCACATACTGTACATTATTGTTTCTCCTCTATGCCCAGCCTTTCTGAAACGCGTCGATTTTTACAAAGCTCATCGGTCTGAAAAAGCAAGGTGTGCTTTGATTGGCCAGCTATCCAGTGCGTTGTGATTGGCCGAATACCTCAAGCATGTGACGGAAATGTTACGCCCCTTACCATATTGTGACGATGCCCTGTCCGTCTGGAGCGGTGATTCAAAAACATGAAAACCCATTATAAAAGTGGCATTCATTGCATTCAGTGGGGACATAATTACAGATTATAATGAGTTATACTGTCTTTTTACACGTTGCGTTGCATCGCGCCACGTAAACATAAAACCATGTCTGCATTTGTGATCGGAGAAATGACAAACAACAAGCCCTACTCTACACTGCCCAAAAACTCATGTTTGAAATGTCAGTGGCAAATTCTTTAAATATGAAAACGTACTTACAGTCTGTGAGTCAGAACAGCCGGCATTGTAGTCTACTCTCCCAGGATCAGGAAACAGTCCTGCATAAAATGTGCTGCACACATCTGAATATTTGGGTTAAACTGTTCTGGAACAGTGTTGTAAATACAACTTAACCACTGATTTCTAGTCGTGTCCTCTTTTGGAAGACCAAACAAAGTAGTTCCGCTTTCACAACGAAACACAGCGTCTTCACGACATGGCAGCAACAACAATACTACAGCGAGAATAAAAGTTACGCCTTCTTTCTTTGCGTGAACATTTGGGTGGCGTTATGCAAATCTTCCCACATCGTGACGTAGATATGTGGGGGCGTGTTAGAACGAGCCGTTTTAGGTAGGCGTGGTTAACTCTTAACTTTTATAAAGAATATCTCTTTGGATTTGAGACTTTAGTGTTTGCAACTTTACAGATCTTCTTTATGCACCAAGAGCTTGTAACACTCCAAAGAGAAAGGAAATTTGAAATCGCATCATATGACCCCTTTAAAAAAGAAAATTATTTTAAATTGTAATATTTCATTTCAATGTTTGATTATTTTCTGTTTTTACTGTATTTTGTTCAAATAAATGCAGCTTTGGAGAGCATAAGATACTTTTTTCAAAAACAAAATTTGAACAGTAGTGCATTTAAAAATTTTTTTTTTTGCTGTTTTAGTATGAATGAGTAAACAAATTAAATTTCATCATATACATGGTTTAAAGGTTCCACCCGCGTTTATATTACAACTAGCCATGTGTTAGTTTGTGCCACTTGTTCCTCCGTTTGTGTTTTTTGTTCTGTAGCTGAAACCAAACATTTCTATACAGCTTTGATAAGATATACTTCTCCAGCCATTGAATTATCAATTCCCCCAGGCCTTAAACTGAATTATATTTACAGGATTATTATTTTGTTCCACACATTAATCTAAAAGTGATCCAAAAAAATCGTCCTTTGTAAATCAATAACAAAATATTGTCTTTTAAATAGCTTCATATTCTTTTCATAAATCTCTTTTGATGTATTTTGTGGGAAGGAATTGCCACTGCTTTTACATCAAACCACATTAGCATCAGTTGGTATCCCAGAGTAACAGGATTAGGATTTGCTGTTGTCTGTGGGATCATTCCTCTATCATAGCGGCTCAGTGCATTGTTGACAGCAGCAGGTTTGTAGAGGAACTAGGAATTAAACAGTTGTGCTTTAGACATTTGGGCTTTTGTAATTCAACAACATTGAAATACAAAATGGTAGAATGCAAAAGAGAATGTAAAACATTACTGATTTTATGAAAGATTTAAATAAGGCCACAGTTTGCGAAAGGTGCAGTGTGTGTTTATAGTCTTGGAAGCATCTTTGGATGTTGGGTGTTTGTTTACATGAGGGAACATCTGACATTTCTAACTCTGCGTAGGAGCTCGCATAAGGCTTTCAAGGAAACAGGTAATTTTTTAAAGCTTCCAACTTGCCTTCCTATTTCCTGCCATTGCCCTTTTTCATTGCAGATGACATATCTGCTGTAGAATGGCCGCTGGCATTGAATGGGAAACAAGTAATGATTTTGTGAATGTTTGTGTGCATTGGCATTGGTACCTCATGGAACCGAAAAATAAAATGATTATAGTGAATATAATTCTGCTTGGTTGCCTTGAAATCTTACCTAACATTTTACTTTAGTTTGTGTTAACACTTGTACTGAAAATCCTTTATCTAATTTGGTGTTCCTGACTTTTTAAAAATTGCTTGTAAATCTCTCATTATCTTAAATCCAGTATTTGGTAATAATATAGCATAATGAGAAATTTACAAGTGATTTTTTATAGACCAGTAATTTTTGACTGGGAACACCACAACTGTAACAAAGTGGAGAAAAAAATCCTTAAAAAAATTATTTATATAAAATATAATTTGTTATACCCAGTCTGAGCAAAATCAGAAAGTTTTAGTCCAATGCATTAATATATAGCATTTTCGGGAAAAATATTATTTATGTGCGTGTGTGTGTATGTATGTTTTTTTCCATGTGACATTTTTCATATTCTGAATATTTTTGAATCTTTGATGTCATCTTTATTTAATACTTCAATATTAGTTTTACACTAATAGGGTATTTAAAATCCAATTTATGGCACTGTTCCTTTCTTTCCTTGGTGTTTCCCAATACCTTTTTCAATATTTTCTCTCCAGGTATCTCCCTCCAATAAAAAAATAAAATAAAAATAAAACTAAATAAATAAATAAATATAAAACAGTTCCAGCACTATGTCATTGTCATACACTTCTCTTTATTTTGCACCAAACCCTTAATGAGCACTCGGTGCTCTTTGAGCCGTCTGGTAATAATTAAAATCTCCTCTTTCGTGCATGCATATGGTTGGTCTCTGATTAGTGAGTTCATGAATATGTATATGTGCTCTGAGAGAAGAGGTTGAAATTGGGTCATAATGGAGTGATATTTTGTTCCGGTGCTATGAGCGAAGCATAGTTGCACTCGACACCTTAAACCGTCATAATACTTTGAACCTTCCAGACCAAAGAGCAGTGTGTTCTAGAAAGGTTAATTGAAACTCCACAGAATCCTTCTGACTTAAAATTGGCTATTAGAATCTTATGTCAAAGGACACCAGCCATTTCCGCATTTATGGAATACTCCTTCTCTGCTGACATTGTTTCTTATTGGGCCCTGCATTTACTTTGCAATAACTGAATGTACCTTACCAACCTAAATTTGTCCCTTTTAAAGGTGACATATCATGAAAATCGGACTTTTCCTGGTTTTAAGTGCTATAATCAGGTCCCCGGTGCATCTACCAACCAAGGAAACGTGAAAAAGATTAACCCAGTAACTTTGTTTTGGTAATCCTTTTTCTGCAAGCGTCTGAGAAAACAAGCGTCTGATTTCGCTCCCTTGGTGACGTGGCAAAGTGATCTCATTATAATATTACCGCCCTTTAATCTGTAAGTTTCCACCCACGGCGCCGTCATTGGGTTTTCGCAAGCGACAACGGTGTACCAGCTCTAATGCCATGGCGAAAGTTTGAGCAAAACATGCTAACTGTTCTGTCTTTGGCTGCACAGACGAGATAATATTTAGGGGAAGTCGTGGCCTAATGGTTAGAGAGTTGGACTTGGAACCCAAAGGTTGTGGGTTTGAGTCTCATACCGGCAGGGATTGTAGGGGGGGGGGGGGAATGTACAGTGCTCTCTTCCACCTTCAATACTACGACTGAGGTGCCCTTGAGCAAGGCACCGAACCCCCAACTGCTCCCTGGGTGCTGCAGCAAAAAATGGCTGCCCACTGCTCCAGGTGTGTGTTCACTGCTGTGTGTGTGCACACTTTGGATGGGATAAATGCAGAACACTAATTCTGAGTTCACATGTCACTTTACTTTAGAGTCCCAGCCTCAGAGGAGACAAGAGAGCAGTGGAATTATTGATTTATTTAATGTATATTGCTGCTGCCACACAGATCTAAAATAAACATGTGATTTATTTCCCAGCTGTTTACCTCCACAGACACCCTGTGCTTCGGATGTCTGCTCTCAGAAAACCGTATATAAGAAGTTTAAACTCATATGGTTTAAAACACATGATTTCAGCGAAATAAACATGATAATCAGAACCAAAACAGATGTTTTTTTAGCAGGTTGAGCTGTAATGGCCCAGCTCTATTCTGGAAAAGGGGTCGGGGAGCAGCAGCTCATTTGCATTTAAAGAGACAGGCACGAAAAACAGCTTGTTTCTGCTTCCACTCAAAATAGGCATTTTCAAAATGATATAATAAATGATCTGTTGAGTATTTTGAGCTGAAATTTCACACACATTCTGGGGACACCAGAGACTTATATTACATGTTGTAAAAAGGGGCATAATATGTCTCCTTTAATGTATCTTAGAACAGGATGATTTTGACAAATCAGAAATTTATTTTTATTTTTATAATTGTTCTTGATAAAGTAATCTTAATCTATATTTTATTTATTTATTTATTTGTTTTATTATTTATTTTTCTTTTTATATATTTCCTTGCACATTTATTTATTTATTTGTGCACACATATTTACACTTTATTTCTTTTTTTATTTGTATATTTATCTATAAATAATTTTTGCAGTTTTCCTCCATTGTCAATCACTTCAGTTCAGATATAATCATTAAAGCAGCCTGCTCTGTGCAATAAACCTCTTATTTACATATTTTCTACACTTCATTGGTTATAATGAGAGCATTTGCGAGAGTGAAGAACTGAGTCAGTGAGTGCGTGCTAAAACCATTTTAAATGGAAGTGAGTGGATTTTGTAATACAGCAGCTCCTGAGGTAAATGCCTCTGATTGGCTATTGGTTGCTTAACATGACCGTGATAGGTTAGACCACTCAAAAGAATACTGCAAAAGAATAAAAAGATTTGATAAGGTCAAATGAGAATACTTTTCCTGATCAGTTAATCAATTTGTTGATTATTATTTCAATTAAGCAAGCAGCTTTAATGTGTCTTCTACATTTATGTAAAACATTGGCAAAGATTACAGATGTAAGGACCTATGCATGATCTTCTGAAAAATTCAAGAAACTGACTTTTGTGCAGAAAACTTCTGAAGGTTTGAATGTTACTTGACTTCTAACCAGAATGTTTGTTTTGGTGTTTCAAGTACAAAGGGCAATCATCTCTGAGCCCAAATATTATTTTGACTGCTCTCTCTTTTCTATTTTCACTGCTTTGGCTTGTTCTTTTGTTATCAAACAAAAGGTCATTTTTTAAAGGTTTTCTTAGAGAACTATTCAGCAGAGGAGGCTTCTGCAAATTTACTCAGCCTCTTCAGGTAGGGATGTGCAAGGTAAAGTTCAAAAACCTTTTTTGCGTTATAGTGTTTTTTTGTTTATCTCACAGAATGAAATTTAAAGGAATAATTCACCCCAAAAATTTCTACATTTGCACATTTTATGTTTGCTATTAAAATACCAGAATGCCAGGTGAACATTTCCACGTCTACTGGACTAGAGTGTGAAGCGCAAGAAGCTGACTGCCACAATTTTACTGTTAAAATGACTTTAATTTTGTGTTGTGTTCACCAAAACTGGCCGGCCAACATGGAAAAGGATCATCGAGCCACATGTAAGTTTTGCTGACATGTTTGAGTACTTTATTAAAGGGTTAGTTCACCCAAAAATGAAATTTCTGTCATTAATTACTCACCCTCATGTCATTCTAAACCCATAAGACCTCCGTTCATCTTCGGAACACAAATTAAGATATTTTTGATGAATTCTAACAGCTCTCTGACCCTCCCATAGACAGCAATGTAATTACCACGAACCCCTGATGTCACATGGATTATTTTATCGAACCCCTTGCTACATTTCTGGACCTTGATCATGGTAATTACATTGCTGTTTATGGGAGGGTCAGAGAGCTGTTAGAATTCATCAAAAATATCTTAATTTGTGTTCCGAAGATGAAAGAACGTTTTGCAAGTTTGAATCGACATAAGAGTGAGTAAATGATGGATGGGTGGGTGAGTAAATGGTGTGGGCCTTAGTCAAACATGTTGTGCTCAGAGATTTATTTTGATTGGAAGTGATTATATTTACATAAGAACATTAAAGAAGGAGACAGTTGTAGCGAATCAGCTCATGGGGAAATATGAATAATTAACCATAACTAGTTATAATTAACTATTCATATTTTAGATCCACTGTAGATATTTAGCTGACCACTCAGGGTCAACCGTCTTGTCAATTCTAAGAACGTTAATTTCCTGGTTAAAGGAAATAACTTTCTTACTGTACAATTCTATAAGTTTGTAACATAAATCTGCATGATTATTGACTTATCGGGTTACCATGAAACCAGGGTCTTGTTCGGCGTCCTGGGGTGTTACAAAGTATTTGTGAAATCTAGCTAACAAAATATATATTGTGTGTTGGAGTGGTCCAGACGCTACACAGTCCTCCTGACACAGAACAAATCACCTGACCCCCAAACCTGCTTGTTACTATAGCATGTGTCACCATATCTTTCTCACTGTCTTTTATATTGAATTTTTAGATTCCTATACAGATCGATAACCAGAGTGCTGTGGACAATGAATGATCTTTACAAAGCTATAACTTTGCCATCTAAAAGCTTTCATAAACCACTCTTTTATTTAACACTTACTTTACCTTTCAAACTGAAGTTACATTGCAGTTTGTAGGCTTATTGTAATCCATTTCTCTGAGAACTTATTTTTTGACCTAGAAACCAATGGCTTCAAACAAGCTTTATTTTATTGTGTTGTTGAAACACTAAATGCATTGCTTCTCCATAGTTATGTCTTTCTCAAATGGAATATGGCATTTGTCAAAAGCTTTAGAGAAGATATAACTCTTAAACAGACTCCTGCCTGAGGAGGACGGAGTTCAATTTGACTAACAACAAATAAGCTGTTGTGTATCCATTGAGCCAGCGGTGACAGAATCCACCTCATTGAACTGAAGCAACATGTGGCCAAACCCAGAAGGAATCCAGAGAGAGAATCATCTGTGCAGGGGAGATAGACCGTGTTCTCACAGCTGTTTTCATCAGCTTGTGGCAAAATAACAGACAGATGAATTGATAAAAACAAAATGCTTTAGCAGTTCGTAATATAGTGTGCAATGACCCATCGTTATCAACTGAAATCACAATTTTAACTTTGGTCATGGACTACTATACAGAGTAAGTATAGAGAGTATTTTTGTAGGCCAAAACCCGGAAACAAGTTAGCATTTTAGCACTTCAGTTTCAGCAAGTCATGTGCATTTGTGAAATTAATCTCGATGACCTGTAACGATAATTCACTGAAGGCGAGCGTAATGAACCCAAGTACAGTTTATTGAACAAGTGAAATCTAAAATACAAACAAAGACTTGACTTGAAACAAAAATTTACCAGCAGAGGGTTACACGAACAATACTGGACGGGAAACAATAGGCTTGTTCAAGATGAACTACACTAGCCTGCCACCGGCTGGCAAGAGTAGCCACATGCAGTCGGGGCAGAATTAAAAGTGGAGACGTCAAGTAGGACACTTTCTGCTACGGGTAGTGACACTCTCGCAGTGTTTGCATACTCTATCACAGATAAAGTGAATTAAATGCAATATTTCTCAAATATAAAGAAACGTTTTTATGATCAACAGAAACACTTTTTATGTAGTGCTTAAGTTAATACAGCGTCATCTGTTCAAGAATAAAGTTCAGCATATAAACATATAGGCTACTAAATACCGATAAAGTGGGGGAATATATGCTTTTATCAGTGTTTTTGATGAAAATGACTCAATATAAAAGTGTGACTACACTAAAAATGCGTTTACTGTTATAAAAACCCGGATTTGTGAGCATTATTGGAATTGAATTGTTAGAATAAGCATGCAACACACGTCGTGCTTGTCATCGCAGAATCTGACCAATGAGAATAAAGTGTGTCATCATCAAGGCTTTCGCAGCCGATTTTGAGCAACTGCAGCGCCTGACCTCGTGGCTGGTCTCGTTTTGCTCTCGCGGTACTTTGATGGCACATGTGATCGTAAGGCTTCTGCAGCAGCAATCAAAGTTGGACAAATGTTCTAACCAGAATTCATTACTTTTGTCAGGCGGCAGCCGATCTTTGCAGCACCGCATGAAGTCAAACAAGCCTAATGGCAACATGAGGGCTACTTATACCAAACAATACAGGTCACATGACACAATCCAACCAATGAGAAACAAGACACATGACTAAGACAACCAATAACAACATGACACATTGAACAAAGGAACTAATAGCAGGATCACATGACAGGGTAGGGAAACACATGACAGGAACATGAAACATGCTAAATATCTAAATAAAAGACAAGGATACCTAAACAAGAAACAAAACCCCCAAAACCAGCGTGACATGACTAAATGTTTAAGAATTAGAAACTTTTGTTGGTCACAGAATTAATTTTTTTACAGTAATCCAAAAGCCAATGGAAAAATCTATTGGATTTTTGTCCGGGGAACCAAGGTGATGCTAACTTCTAGGTAGGACCTACAAAAACACGTCATCACTGCAGCAATTTTTAAGACAACAACAGAAAAAGAGGTGCATTTTGGCATGAAATGAAAATTAATCTATTGTATCTATTTTTGTAAATGCATGTTGTTATTGATCTTTTTGTGGACACTTCATCCATGCATATGTTTCATTTTGTAATGTTTAATTAAAATATTACTTCTCCAATAATTAAAAATTATAATTTTGTTAAATAATTTAACAAACTTTTGGGTACAACACCCACATCTCAGAATCCAATGAACAACCAATGCAGTCCCCTCCCTACATTGCAACAATATGGAACAAAAGATCAGTTGTTACTTTCTTTTAAAAAATAACTTTGAAATTGGAGTCGCTTTAACAATTCCACTGGCTGTATAAGTATAAACACCCACCTCATACTGAATCCCATGACCGGAATTCAAAGATAAAGGATATGCAGCCTGTATTTCTTTAGGAAGTGATGGATGAAATGATGTATTGGGTTGCATAGAGGGTCTGTGAGCAGATATGGCAGGGGTGACCTGCTACGGAGTTTTCAGCTTGAGAAAGCACCAAATCTCTGACACAGTCTCCCATTACGTTGTGTCCAGGTGGGCTGGCCTGTGGATAAATGTTGTCACGTTCAGGGAAGCCACTTGTCTAATGGTTTCCACCATGCATAAAGCCATGAAATTAAGTAGCAATGGCTGGTTCAGTGACAGTGCCTTGTTTTCCATTTGGTTTCTGATTTATTGTGGCGAGTGATATTTGGAGATGGAAATTTAACGGAGGCAGTGAGAAAAGAGGCATCTGTGTCTGATACGCCGGTGTGTGTGACGGAAAGGCAGGGCTGGATGTCAATCTGTGAAGTCCTCTGTGGAATTGGATCTAAACCAAGGGGAAAGACTGAATGAAGTGTCTCTCCATTTTCACTCTCGGCTCAAGAGGAACAATAACAGATGCAGTTGATAGGAAATACGTATTCTGAGCAGCAGAGTAATTCAAGAGTTTGAGAGGGTTCTCGTTCTGTCTCATAGTCAGTCTGTTCTCTCTTTAGAGTTTCTATTTTCTTTTTCACACACATCGCACCCAAGCCTCAAAACCAGTTCAACACCATTGTGTCAGTCAGCGCCCTCCCCACTGGAGCCTGGATCTCTGTGACAGTGGGACTTTATAATGTTCCAGCATGTCGTCCTGTCAGAATGCAAGCCACATGCTTTCACCTTCAGCCCTCCACTAGTAACACCCATAATTACTCACTGGGTGGTTTGGAGGAAGTTGGGTGTGTGGGGAAAAAGCTCTGAAATTGGTCAGCAGGGTCATTGGGTTCAGGGTGGACAACAGCAGCTGTAATTAAATCTGACAAAAGATTAATGGTGACTCTAAGACTAATTTGTCTGTACCAGTATTTATTTATTTATTTCAATTAGTGTTGCTGGATGACAGTAAAAGGGATGACGGAGCTGTCCAATACTGTGGTGCTGAAATGCAGTTGCAGCATGAAGAACTCAGGGTGGGCCATCTCACGCTGTGCTTTTTATCAGCATTAACATTCCTATCGCCGACTAGATGTAATGGGATTTTATGCGATAGCTATTCTAGTCCTTTCAAAATATTTGCTGATAACAAACCACTGATTTTCAGCAGCAGAAAAAAGTCTGAAATGTTATCAACAAAAGCCTCTGTTGCCAAGAAAATAGTTTTAATTAATTTTGATTCAACTAGTGAAAACAACTTTTAACATTTTCTGTAATTATTACTTATAACTACAAAAAAAAAAACAATATGTTACAAGTATGGGACAGCATTTTGTCTGTATTTCACAGTTCCTTACTATATATGTCAAGTTAGGAATCCTATTTGCTACTAAAACCTGCCTATTAGCATTAAAAATGTAAATAAACGCTAAAGAAATGCGATTGCTCATGAAGGGAGTTTTGATCATGCACCTTTCTCCATACAGTACATTAAGGAGTAATCCTTTTTACTTATAAAAACAGATTTTTAACAATATAATACTGTAAAAGTTTGCATATTGCCTTACAAAAAACAACATGAATCTTCTCCGTAATTTGTAAGGTAGTTTTTCTATATTTTACAGTAAAATACATGTATTATCTCTTTTGAAAGAATGGGGTTTCAGTTGTAAATAAAACAAAGATTATTCAAGTATGTTGTACAAAATTACATATTCAGTCTTTCTGCTTTCTGCTTTAAAATTTCACATTTAATTCAATGTAATGCAATTTGTTGCAATATTGTAATTTTAATTTAGCATTTTGTGCGTTAATTTCCCCTCGTTATTTTTACAGTGTGCGTTGTATTTCAGAAGTTAACCGCTGTGAGAAATAGCTCAGGCAAGTAATGAGCCGTATCTATGGATCAATAGCGTGATGCTACGCCGAGAGAGAGCAAAGCACGTATAATATGTGAAAGAATGCGCTAGGGGTGGAGTTCTGCTCTTTTACTTTCCACTCCACTCAGTGCAGACAGAGAGATCTCACCGCTGTCAGAAGTCGCGCACCTGTACTCTTCCTTGAGGTTTTCATTTAGCAAACCAAACCCTTTATGTAGTCTTCTTTTTGTTTTCTTGCAACATTGCTGATTTCTTATTTTGAGCGCATCACAAGGGCATCCGCGGACTCCAGCACAGACGCTGATTCTCTGTCACTCTGCTGAGCTGGGAGATTTGAGTAAGCACCGCAGGACCCAGAACTGCAAAACTGTTTGAAGTAGAGAGCTTCCTCTTGTCCCGCGCGCCCATGGAAGGCGACGTTATGGATAAACTAGAGGACATGGCCTCAGTGTGCGAGTTCGACACTATTACGGAGAATATTCCTGCCACCAAGGTGGAGATCACCGTCTCGTGCAGGTATGACTCACTCAAGTTGAAATCACTTTGATTTCATGGCGTTTATAGTTCATGTTAACCACATAATATCAATACTTTGACTATATAAAAATTCTTAACAATTTTACCGTGTGTTAGTGGTCTTAAATTGAATATTTGGTTCTGTTGGAAAAAAAAAAAAGTTAGATTTTTCTTCTTTCTATTTGTTTTTTTCCAAACCAGCATACTGGTTCCGTTAACTGAGAGCACGAGAAGCATCAGTATGTAAATGGGTTTGGTCTATAGAAGCATAACATTTTTTTCCTTTGGGATGAGACTTTATTTTAAGCATTATTTAGCATAGTTTATAGCCTATAACTGTTAATGGAATGCACTTTTGGTTATGAGCTGCCATTAATTATAAAAATAAAATAAAATAAAGTTTTAGAAGTAACAGTTCACATGCAACAATTTTGACTCAGATTTTCTGGCTCTACAATACTGATATGAGCGTAAATATCTAATATATCTGGTTAGTTGCATCTATATAGGCTGCTTGCCCAAAGAACTTCACCTCAGCTGTCTCCATATAGAGATGCCATAAGTTGTCAGATGTTCTGAACATCAGGGAAAGTCCCCTATAAACATCATCTTTGCTTTATATCAATAATAAACGTCACGTTTGTGTATTTAGTTGCGTTATGTGAACTGCTTGTTAGAGGAAATCCATCTTCAGTTTTTCATCTAATTATTTTTTGTTGGCTTGTAAAATGTGATATTACTAGTTGCCAAATCATAGTACTGTAGTACCGAAGCAAACAGAGAATATTCATGAGAAGAAACATAAAAACCCCACCCAGATGTCCTCATGTCAATGGATATATTCTTCACTACAGTACAAAATAGCAGAAAGGGGTTTTTATATGTTGCATGCAACATAATTCCTGTAATTCCAATGAATTTCAGTCATGGGGCTCCGCAGCCAGGACCACAGCCGGTTCATTGCTCAGACTGATAGGAGGGCTATTGGTTTGGGTTTTCAATCATCTTGAGGAGTAATGGATACGGCTGGCATACGCAACATCTGCTATGTCTTTAATAGTCGCTTATAGTCAATTATACATGCTTCAGTCCAATTTAGACAAAATTATTTTACTGAATTTCCCAACTTGACAGTCAGACCATCTATTTAATGAGAGCAATTTCCTGTGCAAGTAGCTAATAACCATAAGCTCGCTAACTTCTCAGTTGCAAGTTAATATTGCCTGCTGTCTGCATTGAGAAAGAAAGAAAGAATATTGATTATGGGTGTAATTTGGTCTGATTGTTAGCTGAATGAATTTCTCTTTTAAAGACCAAGACTTCATCACATTAGCTAAATGTGATCTCAACTGTTTTTAATGAACTAGATATAAATTGCTTTTAAAATATAAATACATTTGCAACTTAATGATTATATCAAAATACAAGCAATAGTACCAATTAAACATTACACAAAACTCTTTATATAAGTTGGATTTTAATTTGAACTTGACATGACATGAATTTGACAAGGGTCTTAAATAACATGCACATATAAGAGCATATTTTGTTTTTGCATTTTCTACCCGTTTCTCCATTCTTTATCTTCCTTGTCGAATAAATAAACTACAAAAAATACAAAAATCCTAAAGGAATGCTAATGGATTTATTATCCATTATAAAGGTATTTATATCATATATCCGTATATATAATGGGTTCAAATAAAATTCTAATTCTAAAAAAATATATACATATATCTGGATTAAACTTAAAATAGGAATATTAGTTTGTCCTGTAGTACCTCATTTGATTCTAAGATCATTTTTAGAAGATTTTTGTTTGATCTGATTAGGATTGGTTCCCAGTTCTAATTATGAAATTCCATCAGCTGTGCTTTATAGGATTTTTAATTTTTCTCGGTTCTACATACCCATAACTGCAATAATCAAACACAGATAAAAAAACTCATTAGTGTTCAAATATGTGATCTGATTATAGATTTTTGTAAAAAAATATTTTTGTTATTTGAATTGAAATAGATTTTTGCCACCTTCTTGCGCCTGTGATTGAATAAATGAATAAGTACATCTACTGGCCCTGAACCGTTATGGCCTTCTCTGTCAGTGCAGAACATTCTCTCCAGGTCTGTGATGAGACTCTGTGTGGCGGAGGTGGAAATCATCACCTGCGTTTGTTCTCTGTAATTGATTTAGTTTGGGCTGATTATCAGGGGATTGTGGCAGACATGGAATTGAATCGCTTCACTTCCCCCTCCAGATTCCCTCATAACCTGCTGATGTTATTGGAGAGCAGAAAGTTTGGTCTGACAAACCAGAGGCTTTGTGATAACCCTTATCACAAACAAAAGCTGTCCTGTGGGTGAGAGATACGCGATTGATCCAGTTGTCTGGCACTAATTGGGTTTTGGGTTTTGATTGGTTTTGTTTTACTATGGTCAAATGGCAGAAAAAAAGTTTTTGGATATACTTAGTGGGTCTTAGAAAGATACTTTTTTGTTATACACTTACTTGGGGTCAGTAAGGGTGTCCATGCCAGAAACTATGTGTCCCTGTTGTTACTGTCCTCCATGAGTAGCTCTCTGTGCTGTAAAAGTGGAGGAATAAAGTTGCAGTTGTTGGCAAGCTTCAGTTTCACTGCAGATCCACGTCCTCCTCTTGGTTGACCTTGCAGGTGAGGAACCAGATCATGGAATACATCAACATTCACTCTGCACCCCTCTGCTGCTTGACTCTCTAGGCTCTACTCTGCTGAGAAGGGCTCTGTCTGGTGGGTATTTGCAAACCTGGAGATGATTTACGGATGGGGTTCTGCTCCATTCTCAGCATGTGACTTGATTCCAAATGGAGCTGTGGTATATTGTAAGCCGTTATTGTTCTTTTGCTATTTGTTCAGCTCCAGTGCCTTTTATTGCTGGATTTCCTCGTCTGGTTATATATGCTACAATAACAGAGCACCTTTAGTCCCAGAGCTGTGAATATTACAACAAATGTTTATATATTCCTTATTGTCCTGCTTCCAACATGTCTTCTTTCCTAGAGTTAAAGGTATTGTTCTCCCCAAAATGAACATTTGCTCACCCTCAGGTGACCAAAGGTGTAACTAGATGAATTTGTTTCCTCATCTGAACGGATTTGGAAAAATTTTGTATTACATTGAATTGCTCCCCAATGGATGCTCTGCAGTGAGTGGGTGCCATCAGAGTCCAGACAGCTGAAAAAGCATCACAATAAGCAACAAATAATCCACACGACTCCAATCCATCAGTTAACATCTTGTGAAATGAAAAGCTGCATGTTTGTAAGAAACAAATCCACCATGAAGGTATTTTAACTGTAAACCGTTGCTTCCAAAATAGAGTCCATAATCCATAATAATGCTTCCTCCAATGAAAAAGTCCATCCACTCCTTTCACATCAAAATCCACCAATATATTTGTTTAGAACTGTTTTGGACTGTTTTCTCTTGTAAACAGTGCTTGATCTGTGCTTGATATTTCTCTTGATTTAGACAAGATGACTTTTTCACTGCAATATTATGGATACAGGACTTACAGTATTTTAGCTGGAAGTAATTTTTTGAAGTTAAAAATGTCTTGATAAATTACATTTTTACAAACAGTTTTAGCTTCACAAGACATTATTTTGGTGTCATGTGGATTACTTGTGGATTATTGTGATGTTTTTATCAGCTGTTTGGACTCTCATTTTGACGGCACCCATTCACTGCCGAGGATCCATTTGTGGCCAAGGGATGTACTGCTAAATTTAGCCAAATCTGTTCTGATAAACAAGCAAACACATCTGCATTTTGGATCACCTGAAGGTGAGAAAACGTTCAGCAAATGTAAATTTTTGGGAGAACTATTCATCTAAATACTCTGCCACCAAAAAGAAAGAACAATTAGATGCTACTTGAACTTTACCTGGCGATGAAGGAAGTAACTCCAAAGTGAGACTGAGAAAAAGAGAAATGTAGAAAGATGGATGGAATTAATTGACTGGATAGATGGATAGATGGATGGATGGTGAGGTCTTCAGTGTGTGATAAAGATGCAGAATCAGTGGCAAAAGATGTGAGAGGCTTAATGAGATTTACAATCATTATGTATTCACTCTGTAATTTACTGCAGAAGTGGTTGTGCATGTGTGTGCGTGTCCTAGTTTATGCATTGTTTTCATCCAGTCTCTATTCACATCTTTTTGTCCTTTTTTTGTAGTGATTTTTCTTCTGTAGGATTGATTGACATTGGATACACAGGAATTGACCGATATTACACTGTGGCAGTAATTTTGAGTCTTTAAGAATAAACAAGTCTGTGATATGGCCAATATGTGATTAAAATGAAATCTTAAGTTGGTAGAAACCCTTTTTGTAGTTTTTTAGAAGAGGGACTGAGTGTCTGACCTCTGCGAGTCACAGAGGGAAGCGCTTAATATGGTGAATAGTCTAACAGATGGTTGAGGGAAAAAAAACAGCTGCTGAACGGATGGATGGGCTGAGTGAGAGCTTGGCCAGTTGTTAATTGAGTTGGCTGATTTAGTATGCGTATAAATGTGTTAGTAGAGCGAGTGTGGGTATGCCTGCATTTTGACAGAGGATGGTGTCAAATCAAAGAGCTCAAAACGGCTGTCTCACAAACCCATAATTCTCTTGTGTGCTCTTTGTGAGATACTGGGAGTAACATGAGGCTTGTCTACACTTGCAATTCAACTCTGATCATTACTGGGCTTATTCAGTCGAGTGAAGCAGACCCCTTATTGGAATGAAAACAAATTGATCGGCATCATAGTTTTGAATGTCCATAGTCAAAACATCAACTGACTCATTGTGATGTGCTAAAGATCAGCACTGATGCTTTAACATCACTATTATTATTATTATTATTATTATCACCAATTTGTTCTTGGATGTTATGGTAATATTGTTGCAGAAGGCTGGTTGGGTGTGATAACATCACTATGGCAACATGAACTGACCCTGTTTACTTTTTTGTTTTCTTGAATCAAAATATAATTACTTGCTCCAAAATTCCTTGATTAAAATGATTTTTATTTTTGCTGACATCTTCAGGAAGGCACTAACAGGTGGACCACCTAAGCAAACACTATTTAGAATAGCAAACAGAGATGGCGTGGAGGTCAGTTTTTGGCTTGCATCACTTAAATTAATTCTCATTTTTCTGACCTACTCATAGTGGGTTTACTCTGATCCATTTTTCAAAGAGTTTTTCAGTAAATGTTATCTGATAACAATTTCTGTGTAAATAATAATTTTGCATTACTCTACCTCTTTGTAGGGATGTAACGATGCACCACGAGCCGGTTGAAAATCGATACTAATATGTGACGATTCAAATCTGTTGAGATGTTAAATGAATTGCGATACAGTTGGGAGTAGTTTATATGAATGTATCTCTGAGGGGAACTGACTGTCTTTAGAAAAGTTTAGAGGTTATTTTTTTCATCTTGGCTGTATTGCTGCATTTCCATAAGCGCCACCTGCTGTCAAAGAGTGAATTAGTGTTCTCATTCAGCCCGTCTGCTGTTTCTGTCTCGTTCAGATGTAGTATGATTTCACAGTTAAAGTCAGACCATTCTGTTTTTGCTTCAAATTTCGAAATTATACAGTCTAATTTAGATTAAACACTGCTCATGCAGCATGTATGCGGCATCATTGTTTGGATCATGATTAAAATACAGTGGTTGCCTCTAACTGAATGGAAAGAGCACAGGCAAAACCTTAGTTTGTTTATATGAAGAGATTTCTTTTATTTGTATTATTTATTTATTTGTTTTGGGGTTTGTTTTAAAATGTAAATTTAGTTTTGTTATTTGACATTTCAATTTGACAAAGAAATGTTCAGCATTTTGTCTAAGCAATTATAAAAAGGACATCTTTTCATTTAGAATTAGTCTTAAATCTCATTTTGAAGTCTCACTTTCTCTATTATTGCATTAATTTACTCTCATATAACTAATTGATCATCACAAGTGTTTAGGGATGCACAATATAGTAGGACCATATCGCAATATAGTTTATATACTTTATACATTACACTACAGTTTGGGGTTGTTTGTGGTTGCTCACCAAAGCTGTATTTATTAATCAAAAACACAGAAAATAGTAATATTGTGAAATATTATTACAATTTAAAATAGTTAAAATAGTATTATTACAATTTAAAATAGTTAAAATAGTATTATTACAATTAGAAATAGTTAAAATAGTATTATTACAACTCAGTGTCACATGATAATTGAGAAATTATTCTAATATGGTGATTTGGTGTTAAAGAGACATTTCTTATTATCATCAGTGTTGAAAACAGTTGTGCTGCTTAATATTTTTGTGGAGACTGTGGTACATCTTTTCAGTATTCTTCAAATGAACTGTCTGTAAAAATCTTTTGTAACGTTAATAATGTTATTACTGTCACTTTTGATCAATTGAATGTATCCTTGCTGAATAAAAGTATTAAATTATATAAAAAATAAATAAATAAACTAAAATGATTGACCCCAGATGTCTGAATGGTAGTGCATAAATATTGTTTCAAAGCTGTTGGTTATTCAGTGTTAACGACTGTAGTCATATAGTCCTGACTAGTGGTGCAGGCTGAAACTTAATGTATTGCCACTGTAATTACTTAATCACACAATTACCAACACTTTAACGATTTTTTTGTATCACTTTCTTTCTTTAGCGATTTTCATTCTATTGTGCAATATGACACTTCATTAATATCTGACCCGCTGAACCTGTGTTTTATTATTTGTGCTGTCCTCTGTAATCAAATACTCAACATGCCTATCCTATTAAGAGGTAACTCAACATAAATGAGCACCATAGATCAGGATTTGCTGTGTAACAGTGATTAACCATCACATTAGTTTAATTTACAAGCTATTGAGGGAGAGACATGCACAACAAGATCATTGGCCCTGTGGCTTCTGACTTCACTAAAGGTTTTTGTGGAGATTTATGCCTGGTTTATGAACAGTACTTGCCAGGATTTAATTACGCTGTTTCATGCTTGTTGTTGACGAACTGGAAAAATGCTGACACTCCTGTTCTTCTGTAATTACTCCTCGCGGAGAAGACAGAGGGATTGTAGATCATATCGCATTTGATGAAACACATAACAGGAATTCCTAGGTCTTAGAAGTGGCACAGGACCTTTGAGAGACATTCTAATAATGTTCTGGTTGGTTGCCGGTGCCCAGTGTGTCTTTAGGTGACAGTTAAATTACACCCTGCTGGCCATCTTTTGTTTTGACTCATGGGAAATGTTTTGCCTGGTGTTGTACAAACTTAGTCCTGCTCTTGGCTTTGTTCAGAGTTCATAAAATAGCCATGATGATAAGCACTCTCCATTGACCTGAGAGTCTGTCACGGTGGTAATACCCCTGTCAGGGTGGCCAGACTACAAGAGTGTTCATTCCTGGTGACATGATGAGCGACATGATCCTTTCCTCTCCTCTACCTCCAGGGCTGACATGCGCTCTGAAATTTCTCTTTGCCCCTCTAAACCAGATAGCAACTTGAATTACTTTTTTTCTGCTTCTTTGAACCAATGAGGATTCATTGGCTGGCTGAGGAGATTAGAATCTATTTTGATCCCTCTATTTTGAAGCTATTTGCCATAGCTGAAATAGCTTCTCCTGCATGAGGGTGCCAATTACAGTGCCACTGGGTTCCGGGAGAGTGTGGATGAGAAGGTGATTGGATCACAAGTCCAATAGTGTCAGACCACTTCCTTAGCAAAGAGAAAAAACTGATCTGTGGTGCTAATATCACCAAAATGAGATGTGTTATAGCATCACAAATATCAACACAGAGCACTATGATCCAGTGCAAGCCAGTGCATTCAGGAAAGTGTTTACTATGAATGTTTATTGATCAGAGATAAACACAGAAGAGGGCCAAATCACGAGGAACTGAATCAAGTTATCCTTTACAAGAGATCTTTTACACTGTACTAGTTCATTGTACTATTAAACATACTGTAATTCAAAAGTACCTCTGCAGTGAATAAAGACCTTTTATTAATTTTAAGCTGCAGAAACCATGTTTACAAGTATATGCATGTTCGGAGTTTAGAAACATTTTTCTTTTGTTTTGCTTTTGAATTCTTTTGCTTTCTGTTATTCCTTTTTTGGAACAACAATATTTTTATATTTTATATTTTGAAACAGCAATATTTTTAGGATATAATATGTATATATATATATATATATACAGTATATGTCTATATATGTGTGTATATGTGTGTGTGTGTGTGTGTGTGTGTGCGTGTATATATAAATATATACACACACACACACACAGGTTTGTTTTTGTGAAAAGTGGGGACATCCCATAGGCGTAATGGTTTTTATACTGTACAGACCGTATATTCTATTGCCCTACACCAACCCTACCCCTAAACCTACCCCTTACAGGAAACT